>NW_015387413.1:266663-268455 GCF_001527695.2 Protobothrops mucrosquamatus
AAAGCCACGGATGATCTCCCCCAGCGGCTTCACATAAATATTGAACAATAAGGGGGAGAGGACCGACCCTTGTGGCACCCCACAAGTTAGGGGCCTTGGGGTCGACCTCTGTCCCCCTGCCAATACAGACTGCGTGCGGTCGGTGAGGAAGGAGGAGAACCACCGTATAACGGTGCCTCCCACTCCCAACCCCACCAGATTGCCTGTATAAGAAGTCAGGGACAAGAAAATAGCCTGATTCCCAACTACCAGATTAGACTTTCTCTAAACTCTTTTTCTTTCTATCTTGTATGACTCTATTGGGCTGTATTGCTTCCTCCTTAGAGATATAATTTTTATTGTGAAGCTGCCTCTTTCATGTACCCTTATTTCTTTTCTTTTCCCTCTCCTTCTGAAATTTTTCCTTTTCTGGTTTACATACTCCCTGCTTCAAACTGTCTCTGCACAATTTGAGCTACCCTGTGTGATCTCCCTCACTTCTTTCTGTTTTTCTCTGTTGCCTCTGTGCTCACTAGCCATTCAACTACTAGAGTAGTTCTTTCTCTCATGTCTCCATTAATTGCTCATTCATTGCTAGATATTGAAAAATGAAACTTCTCTGTGTTTGGTCGTCCTAACAGTATGGTGTCCGCCTACCCACCAGGATCCTGTTATTTCATAACTTCTGGATTGATAGAGGGAACTCTGTCAATATTCTTGTTCCTGTCCCTTTTCACATTTCATGCCAGTATATCCTGCACTATTAGAAGTGCTGCAGGGATTTGACTCTCTCTGTTGTTCCTATTTACCCTAAAAGCAAAGGGACTGAGACTTCAGGCTGAACATGACAGCCCAGAGTCTGACTAGAAATTGCTATCCAAAGAGAGGTTTCAGTCTGTGATGGAGCAATTATTTAATACATGAAGAACATTTATTGACACTGTTCTATAATAATGTTCAGAGCGATGGAAAACCATTCACAATAATGTGAAAAAGTAGACTCAAAAATTTTATTGAGACAAAATGTTATACACACACATACACATCTTGAAAAGGTACAATTTGGAAGGGCAAGGGGAAAAAACTTTTTAAGAAATTATAAAATGGATATCAGCTTGACATTACATCATACCAACAGTATCTCATTGAATAGCGTAGCGTAGCATAGCATAGCATAGCATAGCATAGCATAGCATAGCATAGCATAGCATAGCATAGCATAGCATAGCATAGAATAGAATAGAATAGAATAGAATAGAATAGAATAGAATAATTCTTTATTGGCCAAGTGTGATTGAACACACAAGGAATTTGTCTCCAGTGCAGAAGCTCTCAGTGTACATACAAGCAACAGGTGATAAATCATGATCATCATCATCATAAAAATATTCATCCATAAATCATAAGATACAACACTTAGTGATAGTCATAGGATACTAAAGAGGCAAACAACATAAATCATACTAGGATACTAAATAAAACAATATACATCGTAAGATACAAACAAGTTATAGTCATAAGAAGATAAGGTAATAGATAATAGGAAAGATAAAAAGAATAATAGTAATATAGTCTGAAAGTGTTGTGGGAATTAGTTGTTTAACAGAGTGACAGCATGGAAAAAACTGTCCATGTGTCTAGTTTTGGCGTGCAATGCCCTATAGCACTGTCTTGAGGGAAGTTGAAACAGTTTATGTCCAGGATGTGAGGGGTGTGTAGATATTTTCTCAGCCCTCTTTCTCGCTCGTGAAACATACAGGTCCTCAATGGAAGGCAGGCTGATAGCAATTGTTTTTTCTGTAGTTCTAACTAT
>NW_015387414.1:0-3072 GCF_001527695.2 Protobothrops mucrosquamatus
GAGATGCCTAGAGAGTAATTGGAGGGCCACCCGCTCCGAATCCGATCGGAAATTGGTAAAGTCCCATTTAAGGACTTACCTAGTAGCGATAAGAGCGGCGAAACGCAACTATTTCTCCACTCTTATCGCGTCTGCAGGTAACCGATCTGCCGCCCTGTTTAGGGTGTCCCGCTCCCTCCTTCATCAGAGGGTCCGGGATATCCCTTTGCAGGGCAGAGGAATTTGGGTGTTACCTGCATGAAAAAATCGATTGGATCCGGGCCGGGTTAGCCTCCGATTGGACTAGTTCAGGCGGGCCAATGGAGGCAGGTCTTGAGTCCATTTTGTGGGAAGAGTTTGATCCTGTGACCCCTGAGGACATGGACAGGATGCTGGGATGCCTGAACACCACCACATGTTTACTGGACCCATGTCCCTCCTGGCTGGTACTGGCCTCCCGGGAGGTTACACGAGGCTGGCTCCAGGGAATCGTCAACGCTTCTTTGAGTGAGGGGTTCTTGCCGGCTGCCTTGAAAGAGGCTGTGGTGAGGCCCCTCCTCAAGAAGCCCTCCCTGGACCCGGCTGCTTTGGCCAACTACCGGCCTGTCTCCAACCTTCGCTTTCTTGCAAAGGTTGTTGAGAGTGTGGTGGCACGACAGCTCCCTCAGCACCTGGAAGAAACTGTCTATCTAGACTCGCGCCAGTCCGGCTTCCGGCCTGGGCACAGCACGAAAACGGCATTGGTCGCGTTGGTTGATGATCTCTGGAGGGCTCGGGATAGAGGCTGTTCCTCTATCCTGGTCCTGTTAGACCTCTCAGCGGCTTTTGATACCATCGACCATGGTATCTTGTTGCACCGGTTAGGGGGGTTGGGGTTGGGGGCACCATTCTACGGTGGTTCTCCTCCTACCTCTCGGACCGGACGCAATTTGTGTTGGCAGGGGGGCAGAGGTCAACCTCGAGGCACCTCACTTGTGGGGTACCACAGGGGTCGGTCCTCTCGCCTCTCCTGTTCAACATTTATATGAATCAACTGGGTGAGATCATCCGTGGTTTCGGGGTGGAGTTTCATCAGTACGCAGATGACACCCAGCTGTACATCTCCACCCCGGACCACCCCAACGATGCCGCGGAAGTGATGTCCCGGTGCCTGGAGGCCGTGCGAGTCTGGATGGGGAGGAACAGGCTTCATCTCAACCCGTCCAAGACCGAGTGGCTGTGGTTTCCGGCGNTTTTGAAGAAGCCTTCCCTGGATACAGACATGTTTCATAACTTTCACTCTTTCCAATTTTTCATTTTTAGGGAACGTTATTGTCAATGTGCTAAGGAACTAGTTACAGGAGATCCTGGAGTAAATACATTATTTGAATTTGATCCTGACAAGCTCAAATTTGACTCAGCCTTCCATCCTTCTGAAGTCAGTAAAATGAGGGCTGAGATTGTTGGAGGCAATATGCTGACTTTGTAAATATCTGAAAAAGTGCTGTAAAGCACTATGAAGTGGTCTAAATGCTATTGTTATTTGGATCTTTTCCAGGCAGGAAACATCAGGTAAAAATTTACTAGAGTCAAATATAGTCTGATCATCCTGAGCAGCTGCTGAAAGTTGTCTGTTCATGAGGTACATGAAATGAGTTACGTGGCAGGTTTCTTCATGGTCTCCGCTCTATGAATATCATCCCTCAGAATTATGCATGGCATAATATGAGTTATTGGCACACTGGCCCAATAACTTAAAACATTTATTTTCTAACAAATATTTATTCCCAATTTGGTATGAACATTTATTTTGGATTGGTTTTTGGTTTTTGATTGTGTTGTGATGTGGGTGCATTTTTCCTTTTATTTTCTTTAATTTCTGTATGTCGTCAAGAGGATTGAGGTGGATTATAGATACACACATATACACATACAAAAAAGACAAAACAAAATAGAGTGTCAAATTTATCTTTCTTGATATTTACAACACGGAAGATCAAATTTAGATATTACTTGGATTGAAAAGCGCTAGAAACCTTAGAAGTATAGTCCAGATAGAGAAGTCAACTAGTATACACTGAAAAAAAAAGGCAATGGCAAATCACTTCTATATTGTCACCAAATAGCTTATATGGAGACCAAGTCATAAATCAAGTTTATATTAGGACGATGGACTATAACAGCAGTTTTGCTGGAGTCTACATGCAAAAGTAAATGAAACAAAACAGTCATCTGAGGAGGTATTGTGACAACAAATCTACGGATAGCAAAATGTTACTAAAATTGTGTAACTTTATGTTTCTGATCCAATAGTACAAAAAGTAGATTTTTTTTTTTTTAACTGCAGTTTTAATTTTCATTCTTCTTTTCTTTTTATACTAGGAATGTAGAGTGACAGCTGTCTGGCTATTAATTTGTTAACAAAAGATCTGTAATATTCCTCTTGAATCTCAGACCATCTGGTTTTTCTTCTTATTTCTCTTCTCTTTAGACATTGTCATTTTTAATACAAAGCCTATATAAGATCAGATTGTTTCTTACCTGCAATTGTTTTACTAATATGAATTTATTCATAAATCTCAGTAATCACAGGTTTCAAGATTTCAAGAGTAACTCATATAACCAAATAGCTGCTTTAAATGCCACTATGGAGAATGTACTTAATGTGACAAATTTCTTTTATGAGAAGTCATCATGGACCAAGTTGACCAAACTGAAATAGCCAATTTTCATAATAATCAGTTTTTTGAAAGAATTAAATGATTTGTTTAAACCTTTAATTGTTGGAAATTTACTTTTGGTAATTTCTAGTTTAATTTGTACTCAGCACACTTCCTGTCCATCCCAGCATCTAGTTCAGTGCATGCATTCACATCACTTAATGCTGTTAGCAAAAATATAGCTTTAATGTTTATTAAAGCCCCCCTCATTTATGATTTGGTATCGGAGGGGGAGGTGGACCTGGCGGGTATTACGGAGACCTGGCTGGGCCAAGAGGGGGGGTGCCCCTCGTTGAAATGTGCCCGCCAGGTTACCGTGCATTTCACCAGCCGAGAGCCCAGGGTCGGGGTGGGGGGGTGGCGGTTATTATTAGGGAAGGCCTGGATCCAAGGG
>NW_015387414.1:5435-8995 GCF_001527695.2 Protobothrops mucrosquamatus
TCCCACAGAGAGGGCCTTCTTAGAGTGCCGTCGGCCAGACAATGCCGGCTGGCGACCCCCAGGGGGAGAGCCTTCTCTGTGGCAGCTCCTGCCCTCTGGAATGACCTACCCCCCGACCTACGTACAGTTGCGGACCTGCGCCTTTTTCGCCGAGCCCTGAAGGCCCATCTATTCCGTGCGGCCGGCCTGGCATAGTTTGATTAAGTTTGATTATGTTTTAGTGGGGGTTTTGTATGGGATGTTTTTAGAACAGGCCTGTCATTTAATTTGATTTTAGCATAGAAATTATTTATTTATTATTGTGGTTTTTAGTATCGCCTATTCACCGCCCTGAGTCCCGTAAGGGAGATAGGGCGGTATATAAATTTAATAAATAAATAAATAAATTAATTAATTAAATATCAGAAAAGGCTTAAAAAAACTGATTAAAATGAGACAAAGGGGAGGCATCACAGGGAGAAAGATGAACAACATTGTTAAAAGGGCATTTTGTTATTGTTATTTGATATTTTCAATATCAAAAGGCATAGAACTTTCCATTAGAAACAATAATGTGGACAATTAGCATGGTTAGTCCTGAAAGAAGCAACCTTTGGTTATCCCAGCTTTAAATGTTTTGGGTTCATAACAGCAGCATAATAGAGATAGCATGATGAAGTGCCAAACAGCTGACCAGAATGCCAGGCATCACAGCTCATTCTGTTCTAAAATTGTTAAATTTCTAAAAAAAAATAACAATTGTCCTTTATGACCCAGTACAAGTCAGCTCCAGCATACCATTTTTTCCCTGGTTTGGGAGAATTCTCTATGTCCTCTGGCATTAAAGATGTAGCAAATACTGAACGTGTCTGCAGAGATGGCAACTAAACCCAGCAACTGACATTTTCCTTTTGTCTTACAAAGTTCATGTGATCAATAAAGATCATCACAGCCACCATGGTTAACCTCATAACAGGTGCAAGACTATGTCCAGTCCTTCTGCCATTCTTTCCTGGCAACTAGTTGTCAGAACTCTCTACTATATAGAGGCCAAGTGCATCTGGATCATTATCACCATTGTCTTATCGTTAAGGGCACTAAATCCAGCTTATATTCTGGTCTGGTTATCATCAGCCAGCTGGCCATTGCACCTCCACCAACCTTCATTGTTTTCATCATTGTTGCCTCACAGCTATAGGGTGTAAGGGAGGTTACTTTGACAGAAGTGACAAACGAAACAAACCAAATAACAAGCTTACACTGACTTTGTAATGTTGTTGTTTTTGCCAAAGAAGGCAAATAATTTGTGTAATTTAATGCATGTGTATGAATTTTCTGAAAATAATCTACCTCCTTAAATGAAGGAGAATTGTTGAATTGCTCCAGTGAATTGTTCTCACTTTACTAGATCCAAGGACACTCAGTGGTCTGGGAAATTATATTTCAATTCTTTTTCTCATGCTAAATTTATTGTATATTGTGGAGGTCTTAAAATGTATGTTTGAATTACATACCTACTGCATAGAAATGGATGGCTGGAAAATGGAATTGATTCTCCATGCCATTCTAAAAGATTTGCTAAAAGATTTGTTCACGGCCATTTGAAAGGTAAATTTGTGGGCAATAGCCTGAGGTTATTTACAGTCTATGTACTGACACTTATAATAAAATGTGGTGATCATTTCTTGAAACTGTTATGTAAGACTCTGTATACAAGCATACTGGATACAATGTGTGTGTGCATGTGTGTGCATAAACACACATATACACAGGCACACACATACGTTTACTCTTATATTATGTCTCCCACTGATGGAATGGCAAATCACAAAACAAACAGTATATTTATTTAAAAGTTAATTCTCTCTGATTCTTTCTAGAACTCCATGAGATTTCTTCTAATCTGTGTTTACACATCACACAGATTAAAAATAGGCAGCAAATAAATTTAACAAATAAAATAAAAATTGGCGGGTCTTTGATTTCATAGTCATATCTGCCACTTTGTTTTTATTAACACTCTTGTGCAAGTCCATAGTCATATCTGCCATTTTGTTTTTATTAACACTCTTGTGCAAGTGCCTATTGATCTACTTTTCTAATAAAGCTTCTGGTAAAGTTTATTTGTTTATAAAATTTTAGCCAACTTCCCATTTAAAATGATCTTGGAGTTATTTCTGTTAATAAAGTATATGGTTCAGATCTGTCATTTCATTTGGAATGAAATGGAAGTTTTCAGTAACTTTTTTAATTAAAAGAAACAAACCAAAACAAAATGGAGCTTTGGGACACATATTATTGCCTTTTATATGAGTCACATGTATAAAACATAACATATTGAAACAAATGTTTTAAAATATCTTAAAATTTCATTGCAATATTCAGGTTGCTACTTTATTGTAAAGCTTTTATTTGCTTTCCTTTGGAAGGCCAGCCCAGTCTTCACATTACTTCTATTACATTACAATTCAATAAAATAAAAAGTATTTGGGATATTGGTGAGATATGTGTCATTCTTTTATTTACTGTGTAACTGGAAATAACTTCTATGAATTTATAGCAATTATCATTGCATTACATGAACTCCAAAATACATCAAATATTTGAACTGCATTTTAGGATGTTCAAATGTTTATATCATTTTGCTTTATATTTTGATATAGTTCAGCCATGAAAGCTGTAACTTGCATTGCATTATGTACTGTTCCAGACCTAACGATAACAGTATACAGAGTTGGTAGGGACCTTGGAGGTCTTCTGATCGGACCCCCTGCTCAAGCAGGAGACCCTAGTCTGTCTCTCTGTCTGTCTGTCTGTCTGTCTGTCTCCCCCCTCCCCTCTCTCTCTCACATGCACACAAGGTTCTAGGCTATATTTGGTTTTGAGTAGCTAGAGCAGTGATAGGCAAGAGTTTATAATACATGTAGAATAGTTACAATAAATAGAGCAGTTGTTCCCAGCGAAGAATTATTTTCTAGCAGTAAAATAGAATCCCACCTGGTGTAAGCAATCACCAACATCCAAAAGGAGTCATGTGATCTCTTTTGTTCTGCTCTTTACTCAGCTCTACATATCCTTGATTGGGAAAAGCAGTCACCCCCCCCCCCCACAGTCACATGATTGCATTGCAGCCATTTGGAAACCAGTCTGCATTTATAACCATTCGCAATGTCCTGCAGTCATGCAACTGCATTTTATGACTTAAAAAAAAATACTAAATTTATATGCCACCCATCTTACTGTCCTGAGTAACTCTAGGCAACTTACAATATTTATTTTCAGATTTTGGCCAAAATGATCCATAACAAACTATGGCTTTGCTTTTGACTGTGGTATTGGCTCTACAACTATGGTATTTGCTTAACAACCATAGTTGTAAAGTAAACCATCCCAAAAAGTCTTAAAATGGATTCAGTTATGTAGTCAGAAGTAGAGGACTATCTGTAATTGCATCTTATATATGCATATGTAGTTGTGTTCATATTTCTAACAGCCTTCCATTAAATGTGTTAGAGACACAACTTTTGGTCAACTTGCGTTACAAACTATGATATCCATGGTCCATTTAAATGACAAATATA
>NW_015387414.1:9681-38283 GCF_001527695.2 Protobothrops mucrosquamatus
AAACCATCCCAAAAAGTCTTAAAATGGATTCAGTTATGTAGTCAGAAGTAGAGGACTATCTGTAATTGCATCTTATATATGCATATGTAGTTGTGTTCATATTTCTAACAGCCTTCCATTAAATGTGTTAGAGACACAACTTTTGGTCAACTTGCGTTACAAACTATGATATCCATGGTCCATTTAAATGACAAATATAGAAAGGATAGGAACAATTAAAACTTTTGTTAGTGTTTTAGATCAGAGGTTCCCAACTCTTTGGGCACCAGGCACCGGTGGAAAGAGGTTTTTCCATGGACCAGAGGGGGCGTGGCTTTGTGTGCTGCCTGCATCCTGCAGATGGAGCTTTGCTTGCTTGCGCGGCTCAGTTGCTTGCATGTTGCATCCTGGTACTGGTCCAGGGATCGGGAGTCGGAGACCTCTGTTTTAGATCATAGTATCCTCGTAGAGTAAGACCTATAGTTGAAGATCCATCCCTTTGCTTTTTAACTGCTAATTGGTAAAATTACAGTTTTTAGGTTCTCTTCAAAAGCACAATTTTAGGGTGGTCCACGGTCAAAACAGCAGGCCTCTTGTTAGAGCAGTTAAACAAATTTCTATAGCTGTTTTCTGTTAGACCTCAGTTCTATGAATTTAATAACTAGAGAAAGCTCATGAAAATAAGTAAACAAACATAAAAGACTGGACCTGGATGCTATTGTATTTCAAGCCAGCTTAGCCCTCGTGTAAAAGGACTACTGCAGACATATACAAAGCATCATATGAATACAGCTGGAGCCATCTACCTATAGCCCAGAAATGTGATCTTTACTGTTCAAATGTGGTTGAAATTTGCTGGAACTGGAGAACAGATTAGTTTTTCTTAAAAGAGCATCACATGAATTCTTTCTGCCTATTGCTTCTAAGCAACTGGAGGTGTAGTTGAAGAGAAATATTTTCTCTTCACCAATTTAATGCCTTTAACATACTTCCTTTTGGTGAAGATGATTTTTTGTTGTTGCAACTATATATCAATAAAGTATAGCAATGAAGAAAAATAGTAATATTCATCTGGATTCTGTCATGCTCAATGACCAAAGATAAGTTTCAAGACAAGAGTATGGTAGCTTTAGGTAACTGAAGCTCTTAAATTGTTATAAAAGCTCTTAAATTGTTTATTTTTAGCATCTATAATTAAAACTAAAATGTGAATGGTGTTACACAGTATAACTTTAGCAATTAAAACATTAGGCAAAGATATATTTTAATGTCTCATTCTTTTTGAGGACAAGATAATAAAAATACAAACATTATGTATATTTTTGATAATAATATAAAATAAATGAATATTCCTACCTGAGCTTTTCTGACTTTTTCTCAGGAGCTCCCATGTTATAGTTATGCAAGATCTGTGTGTAGTTCTAGGTTTATTAACTACATGACTTATATTCAAATTTTTTAAAAATTTGGATTTATTTTAGTATTAGAAATGAAAAGTACAGTACTGCTGAGCATGGGAAAACAAAGATGAGCATTAATATCTAGCACCAAAATAGACATAGTATAGAAACACTGTAGCTCTGATTTGCATTATTTTTTCTTTGCATGTTTTGGCTGATAATGGCCTTGAACACTTGAATGAAGCATTTACCAATTTCTGCTTTTGTCAGAAATTAATGGACATTTTCAGCAGCTGAAACTGTAGAAGAGTAGCCCAAGATATTCCATTATAAAGGCCATTACAGCAATTCAGTCCATGAAGCTGTGGATTATAACTGCTAAACTGCATTTAAAAGGGAAGCTACTACTTTCACTATGTCTATTTTGTTGGTTGCATAACATGTCCTAGATGCTGAGATAAACTCAAGACTATTTCAACAACTATGAGAAAATTATGGTAGAGAAGGCCCTGAATGGGATTATATACAGTTTGACATCAGCATCCTAGGCAATCTCTAAAGTACACATGCATATCAAGTCCCAAAGTTTTAAACGTTCTTTCTTATAATTCTATTTCATGACTATAGTTTTCTTAGTGTTGTTCAAATACATGCACATAAACATAATATAATGCATATTGTCTCAATAAAACTAGAAAATACAAATACAATATAATTAACACAAATATTAGAATAAAATAAGTGTGTTTCACTGATTCACTAGGACATTAATCCTTTTTATTTCGCCCTTAAACCACCATTGATTATGTTATCCATTCAGTCGTATCTGACTCTTGGTGATTCTATGGATCAGGTCTCTCCACGTGCTCCAATCTTGCACTATTCCTTAATATTCCTAATTATCTACTTTATTGAGATGCACTTATTTCAAAACAAAGTAAAGTGGATTGAAATCATACAACATTTTTATTTTATTTTTTTTCCAAAGGCTTATGGGTATATTTAGGGATTATTAAATACTCTAGAAAAAAAAAGATTAAAGATTGTGTTTGTAGTGTATTAACTTCTTGGTTTATTTTTAATTACTCTAAAAATGTAAAAGATCAGGTGAACAAGGAGCTTGGTGATACCAGGCTGCAATATTACATTAGGATACAATGATGTGTCTTATAGAACTGTTGTCCTTTAAGATATTTATAAAATAATATTTTTATGGAAATGTCCCTTCACTTCAATATTTGAAGGGCAAGAATTCTGCCCCAAATGTTGTAAGCCATTTTGTCAATAAAAGTATGATCAGTCATATGGGATTTTTTTTAACCATACTACTACCATGTTTTATTAGTATTTTCTCCCTTGAAACTGCTTGTAATACTTTGGGTTCGTAATTTAATTGTATTTTTTAAAGTTCATTGAACTGTTTAAATGTTGATCATTATGAAAATAATTCAATTAGATAATAGAAATTCAAAGAATGTTAATTACAAATATGTAGAAATGTATTCATATTTTTGATCTATTCAATGTACCCCTCATATTTTTTCAGGTGACTAAAATTGAAGGATGCTATTTCTGATCATTTAATTAAATATATGGAAGTAACGCCAAATTACGTCCAAGTTTAGTATCCATGCAAAGTCACAAAAGCATGACACATACACACAAACACAATACAAACACACACAGAGATAGATACAAAATTCCCCACTAAAACAGGGCTTGATGGTGAGGTACTCTACTTTCTTCTAGAGTTTTTAAATTAGCACTGTGGTTTTAAATAAAAATATAATAATTGTTCTAGTGTGTTATAAGAACAGACTAAATCTGACAGCTGGCATTAATATTATAAATTACATAATGATATTTAAGATGAATTGCATGGTCTTGCAAAAATAAATCATAGAAATTGTTTCCAATCACTTTCATAATATGAATAGACTTAACAAGAAAAATGAATATTAAATAAAGTATTGAAAGTCAAATTTCTGTTTACTTATATATTAAGTCTGAGTTGTTATAGCTGAATTTGAGACCCTACCAAAATGTTTAGCTCTCAGTTCAGACTGTATTATGTAAATCTAGTATTTGAAATTAAAATGTTTGCAGGTTTTGGAAGAGTAAAATCCTTCTCTAAAGACAAGTAGTATAAGTATTACATATAATCATTAAAAATATTATGATGTTTGAGAATTCTGACAAGACAAATTTGAAACATTTGGAAAGAAACAAGCTGTGACGGCCGATTTCAGATATTATAATGACAAAATCCTTGTTATGCAAATGTATTTTGAAGTTTACTGGTCGTACACTTTGGAAAGACAATTTATGTTAAAAGTATGCCATTTTTTGTTTTCCTTTCTTTGTTTAATTAGTATTTATAAATTTGTGCCGAAAATGTCTATTGTCTACTGTGTTTTCTATTAAGTAGAATAAAATGTACTAATAATATTTAAAACAGACTACAGGATATGACACTCACAAGTATCTTACCATTGACTATTCTGGATTGGCAATAAATAAAATAAAATAAAATATCAAATACAAGTTTGTTTGTTTGTTTGTTTGTTTCAATGAATATAGCAGAGATCAATTTTCCAAAATAATATGATTTAGGAAGTAATCCTACTAGTGAGTCAGGGTATAGTCTTGCAATTTTCTATTCTTTTATAACTTCTTAATTTATATAATGGAACTGACAACATTAAAAAACCATGTGGTCAAAGGATGAAGATAAATCCTGGAATATTTTAAGAGTGAAGGAGCTATACAAATTCCACAAATCAAGGATTCTCTTGCAACAGGAGTTCAATTCAAGCATTCTTAAATATAAAGTATTCATGTGATGAGTATTCAGTATACGCCTACCTGCTGTCAGCATCATTCCAATGGGCTTTTATATTCACTCTTGCTGAAAGCACAAGGCCAAAGCCTTTGTGCATGTGCACATTGCCTTCTATGTGACCAGACCCTGCATTGTCAGTGCCCTTCATCATGAAACTTCCTTTTCTGCAGACATGTGCTAGCATTAGTAAAAACTGACAACATCTGAGTGATATCAGCAGGATACAGGACTTCACTTCAACATTCATATGTTGAATGCTTTATTTTGTAATATCTGAATGGGGTTAAAATAAGGAATCTTTGAAAGGAGAGGGGGCATTCCCATAAACAGAAAAGCAAAAATAGCCTCTTCATCTGGTTCAGTGCCTATCTATTATTTATCTAGCAGGATAGGTTTGCTTAAATAGCAAGAAGGATACTTAGTAAATGTAGGAAGCCCATGATTTATCATAAAAAAAACATACTAGTTTCCTAAATTTAATCTGAATACTTTGATTTTCCTTCCTAAATAATGAAATGATCTAATGACTTGTTTAGATATTACTCTTCTTTTCTAATCAATGGCTCAGAATTACTTGTTGTTAATTATCTGTCCAACATTCAAGGTTATCTGGTAATTAAAACTGTTACCCCAGGAAATATCTGCTGAATCAATCAGTAAAATTCAAGCTTATTATAAGTCTTGAAAAAAGGTGAAAAAGAGACCAAGATTTGAAAAATATTTCATGCTTGATGTGGTTTTAACAGAAGACAAGTGAATTTAATTCAAAGTTTGCCTCTTTAAAACAATTTATGACAATTGAGTCCATGAAATTTATTAATTATAGTCCCTATGAAGCTTAAATTATATTTTAACTCAAGTTCTATACACAAATATCCTGGAAACAAAATATTATACAATTTTAACAAGTGAATCTGAGGTTTAGGTAACTATATAGGGAATTTCAAAATTTGTACCAGGCCAAGGAATTTGAATCAAATGGATGTTATGTTATGAAAGGATATGTTTGTACACACAGCCCGATCATTCAGAGGAAAAAAATCTGCATTGCTTTAATTGGCTACTTGGTAAGAAAGAAAAGCAAATTTGATTTCTCTAATCTATCAACAGCAGAATGACTATTGCTGTGATGGGCACAGTTTAGCATTGCAAACTACCACATTATTACTGCTTGTCAGCATGGATTGGTTTCTGATTTACCGGTTACTGCTGCTGGGAAAATATGAGAAGACCTCATGATAGAAGAATCAGTTTATTCTGACAATTTAATGTGGCACTGGTGTTTAACTTCCACATATACTCAGATATGCTGAAGTATTTCCTCTAATAAAGTGGCAAAATCCAGTCCTAAGGGGCTTCTTCAGCTTAGTAGCATGCATTCTTCAGCTGCGGTAGCATGCATTCCTTCCGGCCTTAATCTAGCAGTAGAATTAAGATGTAGAGTAATTCAGTAAATAATGTGTCCTAGAAAGGTGTTGGAAAAAGATGAAAAACCATTACTTTAAAACTAGAAACTCTGAAGCATGCTGAGTATGTGACAAAAGCAACATCATGAGGATATGCCCATTTAAAACATGAAGGCATTTTATGCCACAGTTAATGGAACATAAAAATAAGGCCTGTAAGTTTATTTTGGAAGAAATTCAGACCATACTAGATACTAGATCATACTCTCTTTTTAAAAATAATTGTTACTGCTTTGAATATGAGATCATGGATTAATAGACTAATTATACTAAAACATACTGAAAAAATGTGTTTCCCTCTTTGTCCTGACCTTTGGAATTATATGTGATAGGTAGATATAAAGGTCTCCAAGGCTATGATGTCCTGCTTATGGAATATTCTTCCCCTGAAGGCCTGGCTGGCATTTCAATGCCAAATAAACTGCAGTGCTTGCAAGATAATTGTAATAAAGTAGAATTTACAAAACTATGCGAAGGTCAATATTACATAATGAAATATGCAAATCTTTATAAGTCAAAGGTTTTATTAATTACATTTAACAAATACAAAATGATATAATGCAATAATTATGAAAGGTGGTATAAGAGTCACAATCCAGGTCAGATCCTAGAAAAACATGATGTCCAACTAGCAGTACATCTGAATTAATTTTAAAACAATTTTAATTTTCTCTAGAAACATTGTCCTTTTGTGTATGTTGATGTCTTCTCTCACATGGAAAACCTTATCCTTCATAGTAACTGCTCTGATTTCAATTTAGTCAGTAAGTTTGAACTGTTCTGGTTTTTCTTCTGGGCTGGGCTGGTTTCACTCAGAGTTAATAGGGGAGGAGAGATCTAGCCTTTGGGCCCTGTTATGTGCTGCAGGGTTTGCTGCTTTTTCCTCTATTTTTTAACATCTACATGAAGCCTCTAGTATCAGACTAAGATGAGATATTATCAGTATGCTGAAAGGCCCAGTTATATATTTGCACCCAGGTTCATGTGAATATCTCAATACCTGAAAGCTGCGAAGGTCTGGATGAAAAGTGACAGGCTTCAGAAAAACCTTAATAAGACTGAATGGTTTTGGGTTTTAGGAATTTCTGGTTCTGGGGTCTTTTGTTTCTTGTTCCAGATGGTGTTGTACAGATCCTATACACAGGCTGGAAGTCTACTGGACTCAGGGCTCCTGCTTAAAGTGGCAGCTATGGCCAGGAGGCATTAGTGCAGCTTTGTGTAGTATGCCAGTTGCATTTGTTCCTGGACTAAGGGACCCTGCTCATAATCACTCATGCTTTAGACACCTCTAAAGAGGGCTATTGGTGTGGCCAAGGACAAAGCCATTTCTGCTGTGATACCCACCCTTTAGAACATAATCTTTGCATGATCCTGCTGGGCTATTTGGTTTTGCTATCAAGTCCTGATAGCATAACAGAGCCATTTTTTCATCTTGGTTTATGCTGAGCTGCTATGTTATTTTATGTTGTTTTTTAAAAAAAAAGTTAATATTTTGTTTTTAATTGCTACCTGCCCAAAGTCACACATATGAGATTGGTGGCCATATACATTAAATCAGCAAGTAAAATTCTGGCCATCAAGCTATGCTAATATAGCAAATATAAAAAAACCTATATTTCAATTAAAAATTCTTCTTTCAAATTAAATTTTGATTTTTGGTTCTCCACCTATTTTTGCTTCAGCACCGGAGGTGAGGTAGACCACGCAAAACTTAGCATCAGATGTTTAAACATGACTTATAGACAGTGAACATAAAATGGGAAGATTCCGAAGACACTTCCATGGATAGAATTCATTGGAAGAATGTGCACTATGCACTTTTAATGAAAGGAACCGATAATGATGATGATGATGATGATGATGATGATGATGATGATGATGATGATGATGATGATGATGACGACCCTTTTTTGCCTTTGTATTTTGAAATAAGGCTCCTAATATTATTAGCATATATTTGTATTTTATTAAATGGAAAGTAGTTATTAGGAAAATATTCAGTAAACCTTTACATATAGTAATTATTTAAAGTCTATTAAAGTCTATGGAGTCTATTGTTTAGTGGCATTTCCTTACACAAATAATAAATAAAATGAAGAAAATAGATAATGAAGAATCAATTGTCTGTGCATTTGCACTAACATAGTGCTTATTTGCAGTTTTCTTCTTCACAAAAGAGTGTATAATTTCTATGCAGCAAATTCATAAATTCTTGTCACACTGAACATTTTTAAGCTATGATGTCATTACAATTTGGGATAGGAGAAAAGTTTACTGTTCAACTCAACTGCAATCATCCATGCCAACAATTACAAAGATTCTTTCTGAACAAATCTAAATCATCCATAGTCTTGTAATTTGTTGCTATTGTCAGCATTACTGTCATCAACATACACACACATAAATACATGCAATATATGCATATGTATATGTAGATAACAAACATATGGTCAGTTATCTCATTATAAACTATCTACAAGAGAATCAACTTACAGAGGCCTATTTTCAAACACACATAAAAATAAGCAGTTCCCTGCTGAATTGGACCCCTGGCCCACCTAGTCCAGCAAGTTATTCCCTAAGTAGCCAAACAACTGCACAAAGAAGCCACTGGTCTTCTGGCTCTCAGAGGAAGTCACAATGCTATCAAGGCCAATAGCCATGACTTCCTGGAATTGACCCATTACTTTAGAAACCAACCAAGCTGGTAGGCAGCAGCATGTGAAATGCATTTCCCATATTTCTGGTATGTAGTTCCTTTGTGATATGTAGTTCCTTTGTTTTCTCAGCCCTTATTTTCAAATAGATCTTTGGTTATTTTTAATATAGTAAATGAGATTAAGATGTTTTATGGTGTTTTTCTTTTTGTTATTTTCCCTTTTGGAACGGCAATATAGAAATATTCTTACTGAATATTAGAATGCTTTAATCAATTACCTGGTTGATTTTACTGTAGGCAAGTTCATTATTTTTATTCATTCGGTATTTTCAATGTATATGCTTTTACCTGTATTGCAATAGTCTTTTTGTTATTAACACTTTTAGATATCCTACACTTTTACCAAAGTATTTTTCTAAAACCTTAATGTTTCTCTAGCATGTTCACAGCATGTTCACAGTCTGATATCTCATTTATCTTCCATTTTCATTATATCTTCTTAGTTTACTCCCACCCCAAATTCATGACTGAACCAACCTCATTGTCTGTGCTGAAGAATACATATGTTTTAGAGTAAATATGTTTTTAATTAAGGAAAAGATCTTTGAAGTTAAAACAGGGAATTTCTGTTCTTCATGAACAAAAATGAAAATAATACATAAAATCAAAGTATAGATCTGGAAAGCTGCAGGAACTGATAGCTCAGGAAAGTTGCTGTTAGTATCACTAATCCAGTAGAATGAGTCACAGAACAGATGCATATTATCATTATATGAAAAGATATTTTCAGTAAGTGGCTAGGAGACATAGAACAAACCCCAAATTTACTAGCACTGATGATGTTATCTTGTTGGATAATGAAATGTCTGCAAGCAGACAACCAAGGTCATAGAGCACCAAGGACTCCACAGTTCAACCAATATGAGCATATCAAATTTCCCATCTTGCTATGTCCAGTTAGGACTAGGAGAAAGAAAACTGCTTGAACAATTGCCAATTAATGTATATAGTAATGAACCTACTGAACAAAAGGTCTTAATATTCCAAAAATTATATAAAGTACAATATTTCCAGTAAATAGAAGAATGTAGGGACTTTTTTATAATCTATGAGCTTGAGCCATTTCCAGGCCATAAAAAGTTTCAAAATGTAGAACTACAGTAAACATAATTTTCTTCTTTTTCTCTTTAAAAATGTCATAATGGAATTTAAAGTAAGCAAAGTGCTAAGGCTAGGTTTGACTCTGATTGTAAATATGAATCATAACACACTTTAAATACTTTATATTGATTTAATAAGCAAACTGCTGTCCAATTGGTCATTATACATTTCCAGGTTGCTGGCAATGATCTGAGTTTAGTACATTGCATTTTGCAACAAACTAGTGATATAAGCATCTAGCTGTTTTGAAATGCAGAGTGCTGAGAGAAGTTAAACTGGTATCTATACTTATATCCATATCTATATATCCACAATGATTTTTTTTATATAAAAAATCACAATTCACCATTGCCCCAGCAAAGACAGTAATCATAATAAAACCTTGAATGTTTCCCTTTATGTTGCAAAACTTCATAAAAAATAGGATTATGTTATAAATGTTTGTATCAACTCACTGCATATATGTTTGTATAAATCAATAATATTTATTCAGTCAATGATGAGCAAAATCTAAAAGTGAAGCAAATAAATACAATAATAGATTAACAACTAGCAGAATAAATCATAGAATAAAGAATTTATATGAAACTAACATATATCTATCTATCTACCTACCTACCTACCTACCTACCTACCTACCTACCTACCTACCTACCTACCTATCTATCTATCTATCTATCTATCTATCTATCTATCTATCTATCTATCTATCTATCTATCTATCTATCTATCTATATATATATATATATATATATATATATATATATATGTTCGAAGAATCACAGACTGTGAGACCACCAGGAGATTAAAAACTACAAAAAGTTTATTGCCATTAAAACATTAAAACACCTAGCTTTCGCCAGCCTCCTGCCGGCTTCATCAGGGTGACTAGCCATTAGTGGGATGGCTGTTTTTATAGGAGCGGTGCCTTTTGCACTCGGCTCCTAGATCTCGTGACCGGGCCCAGATAGTCCTCCTGCATTGGGTTCTTAGTTGTCCTTTCGCGAGCTGCCACGCTCCTGACTCCCTCCTTGCCACCCCTTTTCTTTCCCTGCCTTGTTCGTTCGTCGGGAGGGGGAGGCATTCCTTCATCCAGGGCATCGCTCTGTTGTTCGTTACCCCCTTTTTTCTTTTCGGCTGTTTGCGGTCCCACCTTCTTCCTCTCTTCCTTCTTCCCCATAACACTGTCTGACTCCTTTCTCACCATACCCCCACCACTCTCATTGTTCCCTCATTCTCATCTTCCAACCATCTCCTCTCTTCCTTTCTTCTCCCCTCCACACCCCCACTCAACCCTTCCTCCATCAGTGTATGTGTGGCCATCATCCCTCTCCCCGCACCTCTCCAGTGACGGGTCGTCGGAGGCACCAACAGTGCCCCCACGTTCATTCTCGTCGCCTCCCCGTCGGCGATGTTCCTCTCTTCGTGCCCACTCCCCTTCTTTTTTCTTCTACTAATCCTCTCCTGCCATTCCCCTGGTGCGGGGGTATTCTCTCTTTCATATCCGCCCTCCTGTTGTTCACTCCACCCGTTCTCAATCCCCATAACGAGTCCTCCACCCCCCCCACCACCCTTCCCATTCTCTCCTCTCTTCTCCCTTTCTAGCCTCGACCCTCCAGTTCAATCCTTCCTCCGTGTGCATGTGGGTGCAGGTCGCTCCCCCCTCCCTACCCTTCCTCCGGCGGGAGGCCATTGGAGGCGCGGGGGTACTCTCTCCTTCATATCCACCCTTCTGTTGTTTCTCCCCACTCCCAGTCTCCATAACGGGTCCTCCGCTGCCCCCCCACCATGCTTCCCATTCTCTCCTCTCTTCTCCCTTTCTAGCCTCGACTCTCCAGTTCGATTTTTCCTCTACACGCACATGGGTGCCGGTCGCCTCCCCCTCCCTGCCCTTCCTACAGCAGGAGGTCATTGGAGGCGCGGGGGTACTCTCCCTTTCATACCCGCACCCCTGTTCTTTCTCCCCACTCTCAATCCCAGTGGCGAATCCTCCGCTGCCCCCCCACCATCCTTCCCATTCTCTCCTCTCTTCTCCCTTTCCAGTCCCGGCCTTCCAGTTCTATCCTTCCTCCGCACCCATCTGGGTGCAGGTCGCCTCCCCCTCCCTACTCTTCCTCCGGCGGGAGGTCATTGGAGGCGCGGGGGTACTCTCTCTTTCATACTTACACTCCTGTTGTTCACCCTCCCCACTCTCAATCCCCATAGTGGGTCCTCCGCTACCCCCCCACCACCCCTCCCATTCTCTCCTCTCTTCTCCCTTTCTAGCCTCAGCCCTCCAGTTTAACCCCTCCTCCACACTCATGCAAGTGCAGGTCACCTCTCCCTCCCTACCCTTCCTCCGGCAGGAGGTCATTGGAGGCGCAGGGTGTGCCACGATGTTCACTGTACCCCGCAGTCCCCTTGATGTCTCTGGTGCGGGGGGACACTCCCTTTCTCGTGCCTACACCCCTTTTTTGCTGGTCTCCTCCTGCCAGTCCCTTGATGCGGGGGGTGGTTCTCTCTTTCCCTTCCTCCTCATACATGCAACCCCACCACTCAACCTTCCTACTCTCACCCCCAATCCTCATTCCAGAGCCCCCCCTCCCTTCTTTCTCCTCCCCCACGTTTTCACACCTGACCTTTCTCCTCGCACCTAGGGGGTTCTTCCTACCCACCGCTTCAGCCGCGCCACATCCGATCGTCCCCTTTCCCCTTTCAACTTCCTCCCCCAATCCATCATCTATAGGAGCGCGCCCAACCCCCACAATGGGGGTGGCGCACGCAGCGTCCTGGCAGTGGCAGGTTGCTGCTGCGGAGTGCATCCCAGTCACTGTGCCCGCGGACACACTCTCTCTGCCTCTTCCTTCTGGTGGTGTCCTCTCTGTGGGGAGGGCGCGTTCGTCCTTCCGCTCACCCTCGCTTCCATGCCAGTCCCTCTGGGAGCGCGTGAATGGTCTGGAGCCATGTGCCATCGTCCTCTTACTTCTTCGTAGCCCTCTATGCTCCTGGTGTGGCCCTCCATGCTCCATGGAGGGCTACGAAGAAGTAAGAGGACGATGGCACATGGCTCCAGACCATTCACGCGCTCCCAGAGGGACCGGCATGGAAGCGAGGGCGAGCGGAAGGACGAACGTGCCCTCCCCACAGAGAGGACACCACCAGAAGGAAGAGACAGAGAGAGTGCGTCCGCGGGCACAGTGACTGGGATGCACTCCGCAGCAGCAACCTGCCACTGCAGGTGGTCTCACAGTCTGTGATTCTTCGAACATGAATTTACCCAGGAGTCAACCTCCAATTAGATAGATAGATAGATAGATAGATAGATAGATAGAGAGAGAGAGAGAGAGAGAGAGAGAGAGAGAGAGAGAGAGAGAGAGAGAGAGAGAGAGAGAGAGAACATCTATCACAAAACCAGACAGTAACTTAAAACAAAATGACTTGCAGAAAAATGGGAAAATGAAAAAAATATATATCAATTTAAGTCAATTTTTAATTTTGCTTTGTTCTACAGTACACCTTGTGGTATTTACCACACTGTCAATTTAGTACAGATAATCTTCATCCACAGTTTCACATGTCTGCAGTTAACAAATATAAAGCAGACCTCATCTCTATATTGAAGCATATGTACATTTTTTGATCTGCCTACCCTTTTGTGCATGTGTAGAAGTATGCATCAGGCTTCTCAGAAATCTTCCTGATCTTCCTATGCACCCTTTAAATCCCAATCTCCTCACTGCATACCCATTAATATATAACAAATGTTTTAGTATATCTACATATGCCTGACCTTACAAGAACATGATCTTTCTGCACATATTCTTGAAAAAAAATTACTTTGTTCATAGTCAAGGACAAAGGAGAAAATACATAGCAGAAATAACTGCTGAAAGAAGTGGCAACATTTCTCACAAAGTCTTGCCCTTCAGCAAG
The DNA here is from genome assembly GCF_001527695.2 of Protobothrops mucrosquamatus. NCBI lineage: Eukaryota > Metazoa > Chordata > Lepidosauria > Squamata > Viperidae > Protobothrops > Protobothrops mucrosquamatus. The sequence goes on from NW_015387414.1 coordinate 23,101, forward strand.
AAAGTGAAGATGCTGCACATGTTGGTTTATGTCCACTGCCTCATTGCATGGCATTGCATCAATAGGTCCATTACATAAAGAAAAACAAATTTTTCCTTGGCCACAGAAAAGAACATTTTCACAACTGGAAGAGCAATTTTGGAATAGAGAAATGACAATTATAGAGATCTATGAAGTTCCATCTTCTACTGTATCTACACATGATATGAGCTATAACCCAACTAATTCTGCCATAAAGTTGTATTTATAATGCCATTCACGGTTGCCTCGAGTTACGAATGTGCAGCAAATAAATTTAATAATAACAATAATTGCTGTAAATATTAATATGTTCATCACAATTGGCTTTCTCTGTCTCTCTGTCTCTCTGTCTCTGTCTCTCTCTCTTTCACACACACACACACACACACACACGCACACACACACACACACACACACACACCTATAATTCATAGAGGTCTACACATGTATTGCCCTACAAATAAAACCCTTTTCCTTTAGATCCAGGTCCCTTTGTATTGATTCTGTTTCATTTTTAAAAGTTTTATAAATATTTTTAGTTTTTATTTGAAATTGAAAAATATAAATAAAAAGTTGGCATTTTTCAGTCTAAGGAATATTTATTTTCAAGAATGCTTGACAAGGATTGATAGAAAATGAATTTGTTCTGTGGATTTTCAAGCATTCTTGAAAATAAAAATTATGCTTGAGAATTATACCTTTACTTGCTGGCTTTATATATATTTTAAAAATTATGACAAAATAAACCTGACAGGGGCTGTGACAGAGTTGACTTTGGAGAATTGGGTCCACTTGCTCCCTATTCCCAAGAAAGACATGAGCTGATTTAGTCAATGGCAATATGGAACTAGAAGGATGAAGAACAATTTTACCAGCTTACTTTCTAATAAAAGAATACTTGTGACTGACATCGATCAGTGATAGCATTTTCTATATGTGTTTGGTAAATATGTTGTCTCAAAAATCTATATATGTCCAATAGTGAAGGAAAGTTGGAGTTTTCATATGGTCCGTCTAAATGCATGAATGCCCTTGGCTGGATCAATGCCATATGCAAAATAAGTTTGGAACACAGCTAAACCCTGGCTTGCTTGAGTGAGCTTAGTGATTATCAGGAAGTCTGAATAGAGTTAATGGCGAAATAAGTATACAGGTACTGCAGTTTGTTGTCCAGATAATCTTTTAATGGAACATTACTTGAATCCTTAAATGAGAGCTAAACTATATATTGTTAATTATATACAGCTGGCTTTTTGTCCAATATTTATTTTACATTTAAAATGTATCATGAAGCAGACTGTCGCCTATAAATGAGGTAAACCTTCCTCCCATCTGTCTTATACTTGGGGAGACTACAAACAAGAAGGGAGGGAGGAGGGTTGATTGCACTAATGTTTATATATATAACTTACTTTTGTATGTGACTAATTGGGAAGGGAATGGCTGAAGTAGAATTCAATGCTCACATCATTTAGGACAATGTGACTTTTTAGAGTTTTTTTTTAAGAGGAGCCATTATGTGCATAGTATGTATTAGAAGATATTTCCAATTTGCTTTTGAAAGTATAAATATTGAGAAAGCTAATGAAAAGTTAATATATAAAACAATAAGTTTTAAAATGTGTTATTTTAAAATAGCACATAAAATGTATTAAGAATTATATTTTATAAATATGCTGAATAAAATTCTTACCGCTTATCTTTGTAATTCTCATGTGTAAGATCAATTTGATAAGATCAATTATTTCTAAACAATAACTGTTGAGTTAAAAGGAGAAATCTTATAGCTACAGAAAGGTGAAGGAGAATATGTAGTCATTTAAATGTTATATTTCTTGTAGCAAAAGAATTATTTCTTCTATTTCTTGTCCCTAGTGCCATCTCTAGTTGAAACTCAGTGCATATAAAACACTAACAAACACTTTAATGAGAAAATGAAATATAATGTTTGAGAACACCTTGCTTAGTCAAAAAAGTAAAAGTCATAATGGATTCATCAGTATTTGAAGTCAATAAATACTGAATTTGACTGTCACTTGTTAAAAATGTTTTCCTTATTTGTGTACATTTGTTTTTCCTAATACTAATGCAGCAGTTACAAAAAAATTGTATTGAGAGTATGTCACGCAAAACATACATAGAACATTGTTCAATTTTAAACAATTACAGTGTTAAAAAGAATTACTTTTTATATACTAGTCAAATATTTAACTTGATATTTCCATTAGTTTGCTCTCAAATTATTTACCATAAAAATTTAATATCTATAAGTAAATCTAAATCTAATTCTTCCAAATTATGTATTCCTTTAAAAAAAGGAATGTTGAACAGCTTCTAAAATAACTCAGAGCTTATTAGTATTTATTTAATGTTATTGGTGTTTCCAATAAACCTGTGGATCTATCAGCTGTTGCTTTGAAATGTCACATTCATACCATAGATACTACATTTAATCCTTTTCACAATAAGGATATTTTCAATTACAAATATCACAAGGCTTGCATTCCAACAATTAGTTCCATTAATTTAATAAAGAAATTATTTATCTTTAAGAAAGTTTTGTAGTTCCAACTACTTCCTAAACTCCTGTCTCTTCATATATGCTTTTTTCCCCTTTGCCCTGCAATCTATGTAGATTTTCATAAAAGTTCAAAACTCTCTGTTAAGCCTCTTATTCTAGATCATACATGTCAAACTTGCATCGTATCAGGAGAGTTTTGCCATTGCCAGCAATAGGGTGGGTGTAGCTTCCGCATGACGTGTCCGGCCCATGGGCCGGCAGTTTGACACCCCTGTTCTAGATTATTGAAGAGGAGAAAATGAGCTATTATTTATAATATAGACCAATTAGTATTTCAGGAATCATATTCACATTACAAGGTAATTTAGGCAAACAAGTGTTTTGTGTGAGAATAAACAAAATTTAGTTGCAAGTGAGTTCTAATTGATACTTTTGAAATTGGATAAAAGAATTTATTCAGCTTTTCTTCTTGGTCCATTCACTTTGAAAGATGTTAGTAGTAACATCACTGATTTATTACAGGGTCAAATTTTTATGTACTGAATATATGGCTTTGGGAAGAAACCTCAGAGTCTTTCAATAAGCAACTTGATTCACACATTATGTTAAGCTGTAATGCAATTTATCTGCTTCAGATTAATGTTTTATGAAGCTAGCCATTTTGGTCTGTAAACCATGGCATATGGTTTGCTGTATTTATTCAACACGCTAAGTTATTTCCTCAATCTGGGCATTAAAATCCAGATTCATTGACTTTATCAGCATTCCTAGCATATTGCTTCAATAATGCATTTATTTGTTTTCTTGACTGTCCATGGTGTTATCAAGAGTCTTCCCCAATATCAAAGTTCAAAAGCATCAGTGCTTTTTTTTTTCAAAGTCCAACTTTTGCTTCCATAGACTGTTACAGCTTGCAGTGTTCTAATCTCTGTTGGTACAGACATATCATGGTATCTAAATATCTTTTCTAAGACCATGGCTGCTCTACCAGTGTTACTGTCTAATGTATTTCTTGATTGTTTGTTCTTTGACATTTGATGATTGATAAAAGGCAGAAGCTATCTACCACTTCAGTATTTCATTGTCAGTTCTGAGGCTGATTGTTGTACCTGATGGCATTACTTTGATCTTGTTTATATTTATTTTTAGTCCCATTTGTTTCACTCCTTGAATTGTATTACTGAAGCATGTAGATCCTTTGAATTTTGGCTAGTGTCATCAGCATAGCTCAACTTATTGATGTTTCTATTGCCAGTTTTAAAGCTACACTCATCTTCTTTGAATCCAGCTTCAGTGTATATACATTCAGCATGTAGGTTGCAGCAATAAGAAGATAGCATATGGTATTTTACTTTTTTTGTCAAACTAGACTCAGAGTTTTTCATCATATTATGCCTATATTGACCTGAATATGAGAACAATGAGATGATCTGGGATTCCCGTTTTTCCAAGCACATTCCACAGCTTGAGATGTTAAAAACAAGGAAAGGTTTTCTTTAATAATGAAGCACATATTGATTTCTTTTTAGTATTATTTGGCTTTTGTAATTACCCAGCATGTGTTTGAAGGCAGCTTAGTAACCATTTTAAGCAATGATTAAGCTTATTTAATCAGGATTTATTGTAATGAAATTATACTTATTTTATTTATAAGTGACATTTAATATCAACCGTTAACAATGAATTGGGCAATGCCCATATTTAAAAATTATAATTATTATAACAAAAGAAAACAATGTCAGAGTATATCTAGCAACAAATATAACAAAATAATATGAAAAGTGCAAAACTTTTAAAAATCTCAGTACTCTATACAAACAATAATGATTTCACATTGCACTAAAAAAACCAGCATGTTTTATTTTCTTTTGCATGCAGATATTTGAGAATTTGTTCCCTTTATTGAAAGATAAAACCCTTAAGATCCAAGATTTGTTTTGCGGTATATTAAATAGTCCTATAAAATAAAAGGTAGAATCTGATTTAGCCTTATTTAAAAATGCACACTATAGCTACTGGATGTATATTTGAATAACCTGAGGAAAATTTGAAATTCCTGTTGCTATTTATTCACTTTCGCTATGTGTTCCAAGAATATTCCACAATATCTTTTAGTGTTAAGATTTTTATAATAATAGGCAAGCACTTGTAAGATAGATGTTTACAAAAGACCATTTCTTAGTATACCTTAAGTTGTAGTATCATTAATCTACAATTTACAAAGGATCAGATTGTCAGGTCTGTCGTGGCCTTATCCATCATCATGGTAGGCACCAACCACAATCTCTCTTAATGGTCATGCTATCTCATGATTGTAGAAATCTAAAGAACTAAATCAAGGTAGTGGCCATTTTTTCTAGTAGGGAGATATGCGGTGAAGCTCCTGTATTAAACAGAATAGAACAGGGATATCAAACTACCGGCCCATGGGCTGGATGCATCATGCCGAAACCATGCCGACCCCATTGCCGGCAATGGAAAAAAGTTGCGATACGTCACGATACGTCACATGATGTGGTGAGCTTGACACCCCTGAAATAGAATATTCTAGGAAACTTCTGCTTTTATATTAATTTTGTACATTCTTTGAGTAGATACTTCAAAGAAAGTTCAAGACAAACATCTTTCAAAGCAGTGGTGTAAAACCCAGCCTCTCGTGTGAGAATGTTTGCTTTTTTTTAACTGATGTCTTATCTGCAGCATCTCCCAGTACTTTCAATAGCCAGTACAGGTTTCTGCAATGCACATCTGTACTAAAATCTCTACCATATCTTTCAGGTTTTAGAGGTAGCTGAGAAGATTGCAAAGTGTCATATGAGGACAAATTACATTTCTTTTCCTCAGTGAGTTGTACTACATTATCTTTGTAAAAAGAAAGAAAGCTAATATGTACAAATCTAGTTTATATAACACTAGCTATAAAAAAGATATTAACAAGATGACATCAATCTTTTTGAGTTATTAAAAATCCTATACCTATAAATGAGCAGCATGATCTAGTTAACCTAGAAACAAAACCCTGGATTCTAAAAATTATTTTTTGAAAACTAGCAGAAGTTTTACCGAAAGATATTACATAAAAAATGAAATGAATGTGGTAGATAGCTTACATTATACATTAAGATAGAGATTTTTTTCTCAATACAACCTAGAATAAAATGTATGAATCCAGCATATTATTTGGCTATTGGATATTAAAAAGGCCACTGCAGTAAGCAATTAGATTTAATACTTGAGACATGTTTTGTATTAATGTTAAGGTTGCTGAACAAATATAGCTCCAATTTGGTTTTGGATGTTGCTCATAATACAGCATTATTAAATATTTGAGCAGTGAAGGAAAATGTTGTAAATAGATCTTCTTTATATGGAAATTGATCTGACCCTCAAGCAAAAGTCTGTTTTGATGTAAACTTTCTTAATCTGGTGCTGTCCAGATATGTTTTAAATACAACCTCCATAGTTGCCAAGCTGGTCTGAGAATGCACGTTGCCACTTACAAGTAATATCAATGTTTATAAATCTTGGCAACATTACTGATATAGCTCAGTGTTTCTTAACCATGACAACTTGAAAATGTGTGGACATCAACTGCTAGGGGAATTTTGGGAGTTGAAGTCCACACATCTTCAAGATGGCATGATTGAGAAACACTGATCTATATCAATATTCCTGAACTGATAAATAGAACATTGATATACATAGATCCCAAACATGTGTCCATTAAGGTAAGAAATTAGAGTACTGGGAAGAGCTGAAAGTATGACATAGCTTGTTAGTTTCTTGGGGGAAGGACAGTTCAAACAAAGTAGATAAAACATATATTTAATAGTTTTGGTCTTCCTTTCAACCAATTTTAACATTTGATTTCTCAGCCAATACAGTAGATATTTGTTTTCTTTTGTGTATCTACTTTGGTGCGTGTCCAATTCTTGTTGGTATAAATCAACTGATTCTATTAACAGTTTCTTTGCCAGCCAACCTAACATAAATGTCAGGAAATCAATAGTGTGATTATTAAAAATGGCTCTTGGAAGAACTATTAGTTCATAAAAAGAACTGCAGCCATTTAGAGAGAGTATTCAATTTTAGCAGACACAAATTATTCCCTCTTTATATACAATTACTTTTATCTTAAAAAGCAGATACAAAACAGTTACTTAAAGGTGCATTGTAAATCAAACCATCAAAACAGAGGTATTTTAAATGCAAATAATGGAAACCTTTATACCTCTCTAATCATAAGCATAATATTTGTATTAATATTTTGTACAACAATGGCAAACATTCAATATATAATATGTTAAGTCAGAGTTCCTCTAATATATTTTTAAAGAAAAATCATGTCTAGAACTTCCAAGGAAATCCTTGTTCTCTATGCTAGGGTACATATTGTATATATAAAACTGTACAGATGATAGAATTATTAAATGTCTATATATTTTAGGAGTAAACAAAATCCCCTAAACATAAAACTCTTTACTTGTGCAAACTCATTCTAAAGATTATACAAGTCCTATAGTTTTGACCCCCAAAACAGCCTGTATCCAGTATGGTTGTCACAATATAAATTCCATTGTAATCCAGACAGGTTTGGAGTTAGGTTTGAAGTCTGAAGTTCAGTTTCCTTTGATACTTCTTTTAAGAAAAAAGTGCATACTATTTTGTATATCCAGTAAAGAGTCCTCATTGGGGGTATCATACTTGCAACGTCACATGACATGTTGTGACATATTGCGACTTTTTTTCCATTGCCGGCAATGGGGTGGGCGCGGTTTCGGCATGATGGTTTTTTTGGCATACATTGATGTGTGCAATGTACGGATGTGAAAGTTGGACCATAAGAAAGGCTGAGCGCAAAAGAATTGAGGCCTTTGAACTATGGTGCTGGAGAAGACTCCTGCGAGTCCCCTGGACTGCAAGGCAATCAAACCAGTCAGTCCTAGAGGAGATCAACCCTGACTGCTCTTTAGAAGGCCAGATCCTGAAGTTGAAACTCAAATACTTTGGCCACCTAATGAGAAGGAAGGACTCACTGGAGAAGAGCATAATGCTGGGAAAGATTGAGGGCAATAGAAGAAGGGGACGACAGAGAATGAGGTGGCTGGATGGAGTCACTGATGCAGTAGGCGTGAGCTTAAATGGACTCCAGAAGATGGTAGAGGACAGAAGGTCTGGAGGAACGTTGTCCATGGGGTTGCAATGGGTTGGACATGACTTCACAACTAACAACAAAAAAATATACTACATACAAATACTTGTGGTCAAATCCAAAATGCTAGGGAATTCCTGGAAACCTGGCACTCAGACAGATCAGCCATCAATGGGCACATACCAATCAAAAAAGCCAAAAGGAAACAAAAACAAAACAATTCTTATCAGCAATCAATAGAGATTGAGCAGAGATTTACACCAACAGATGAGCAGAGATTTACACCAAGATTAACATTAGACTAGCAATCAAGAAGCAAATAAGATCCCAATTAAGGTACTACCTTATAGTTTGTTGTTCAGTGTAACAGGCTAACAGCAAACAACAGCCCATCGAGGAACCACCAAGGCCACTCTCATCATCACTGACACAGTAAGCCAGTAGTATATAAAATGAGAGCAAACCTGACTTACTTTTAGCACTGCTGATATGACCTAGTTTGGTAATGAAACATCTACAAGAAAACAACCAAGCACAGAAAGCATCAAGGACACAGTTATCAGATTTATTTTTATTGGTTGTGATGAAGACTGGAAGTCACTTCTTTACATACTTTATCTTATTTTCTTCTTTTTCTTTTCTTTTTCTTTCTTTCTTTCTTTTTCTTTTTCTGGGTTTAGTTTGCATTCACTTGTTCTACATAATTAAAATTTTTAGTAAGAATTATGAAAAAGGGGAAGTTGTATAAATTATGTTTTCTGAACTAATTCCATAATCCTCTGAACTAATTCACAATCAATTAATTACAGATCTGTGATAAGAATTTTGTAACTTCTCTGCTCTGATTAAAGTATAAAAAAATAAGGGATTGTCAAAGAGGAAGGAGAGCTCTGTCTCTCAGTTGGTGCTTGATTCATGGCAAATGTAGACTCAATAAGATTTCCTTGACAAAATGTATCCATGAACAGGCAAAAGAAAAAAAGCCTACATCTATTCCAGGACATAAAAAGATATTCAGTGATCATGACAACACTGTAATAATTAATTGGCAAATTAGCAAATACAGATACACAACTGATGTTATACAATTAATCTGTTCCTTGTACAAAGAAGCACTGACTTTCATCTGTGATTGTGGAGTCAAGTCTACTGCTGAAGGAGCAGGGAATGAAGCCCATATGGCAAAATGTGGGGACTCCCAACATCCACCTGCAGAAATCACTAGGTCTTATACTTCGGCCTTTGTTAAAAGGTTTGCCTTTTAACAAACAAACTAACTAACTAAATTGTTTGTTTAAGGTATGTCATTACATGTTATTACCTGACATCTTTCTCCTTAACCCTGGTATGTAGGATTGATACAGATGGTCCATTCCAAACATTTACCCAGAGTATAAAGATGATGGCAATGATGAAAAGGGAAAATGTAACTGTTTTAATAGTAACTGTTTTGTTAACCTTGTCAAAATAATAAGTAGAAGAAATAGATTTTCCAAGCAATTAATGTGATTTAGCTATTGTCACCTTCTTGTTCTGCCTATTAATGCACTTTTAACATTCCTCAACATTTTTTCACTCACATTCCTTGGGAGTGTTATGAATAATCACCTCAAAATTTAAAACGAACTACAAGCAGATTCAATAACATGCATGCCAGAGAAAACATTGACTTTATTTTCACATCAACAAGAAAAATGACCGTGCATATTTTGTATAAATACAAAAAGGTTTGTTTTGGGTATTAAATTTTCTCTGCCAAGACTGTGTAAATAATGAAATGATTTTAAGTACTTTTTAATATTTAGAGATATTGACTTATACTTTTCTTTAAGGCATATATCTCCTGCTCAGAATTTATTTCTACATACACACATATGTTTGTGTGTGTGTGTGTGTGTGTGTGTGCCAAAATATAATATATGTTATTTATGAACTTCTATTTTCATAAAAATATTTCTTGGTCTCAGTTTGCAAATTGGTAAGGAGATACAACCAGTGGTGGGATTTAAATATGTGAACAACCGGTTCTCTGTGTGAATGCCGTTTCCAGAAGTCCATTCTGGGCCTGCACAACAAAAAATTAGCTACCGGTTCTGCCCAAGTGGTGCAAACCAGCTGAATCCCATCACTGGATACAACAGTTTTATATACACATAAGTCTCAAGACTTGTTTAATTGTCTTATTGTCTCAAGACCTATTGTCTATTGGTTCTGGGTCTATATCTGTCATTAAATCAATTTATAATTCAATGTAATTGTGTGCTGATGTTCAATTCAAATGTTGCCTTACAGAAAAATAAATATTCTATAATTCCCACTAAAATATCTAAATTAAAATGTTTTACTTATTTTTTCCTTCTCTGACATGAAAGAATGGTGAGGATTTCTCTCTTGCAAGTCCTTTTCAACCCCTGAACAGAGTTACTATGTGTAACTATCTGTAGAAGGCCTTCCTGAAACGTTACTTTCCTTATTTTTCAGGAAACAATCTCCAGAGAAGTTCTGGAGAACTTGTGTGGGAAAGAGGAAATTTCTTCTATAGTTTTTTTATCATGTATACAGGTAGATGAGGATCACAAGGCAAAGAGCAAGATTGCTAATTTCTCCTCCTGTTGAATATATATACTTAGTAAAGTATCAGTCCAGTGTTTCATGCAAACAAAATTTTATAGTGACCATGCTGAGAAAAAAATACAATAATTTTTTGAAACATAAATGTCTGTTCCTATCTTCAGTAACAGCAACATGATGAAACAGGCATTGTGCTGTCACAACACAAGCTTTTAGTTGTATCTAACACTGCATGTAAGACTGTAAGGGCACAGCTGGCTTCATAACATACTGAGATTTATTTATTTATTTGGCCTTATCCCTTTTTTTCTAGATACTATGATTTCACTCCCCAAAATAGATAGTCAATGAAAATTTTTCAAAAACAAATCTAAAAAGTGTTTCTGACAGATAAACCCATTGAATTTAATGACATTTAATCCCAGGCATTTATGATTCCATGATTAATTAACTGATGGGAATGAGCCAAGTGCCATCAATTCGTGCATAATGATATATGAAATACGATTGAGACATCAAAGCTGGAGAAGAGGTCAGTGAAATTTTATACATATATGTTTTGGGTGAGGTTTTGTCTGCTTTGCTACAGGCATTTTTGGAATGTACATAGAGAAAGTGTTGGCAACATTTATTGTACATCCTGTCTGCAGGTTCAGATAAGAGACAGCTAAATCTGGTTCCTGAATATAAAACTGCATTTTAAAGGGAAAATAGGGGAAAGGCAAGGAAGAACCTAACAATGATGAAACTTTAACATAAATTTGGAGAAAAATAGAAGAAGAAAAGAAGAGTATAAAGGAAACTAAGCTTGAATTATTGCTAAATGTTTACTTTCGTTATTTAATGTGCCAATGGATTTGAAACACCAGTGAGCATTTTCTGACTTTGCAGATCATTTAAAAGCTTAAGAGATTATCAAACCAGTCATTTAAAATGACATTTTCACTGAGCAAATGTTTGTCTATTAAATAGCCTGTATGGCACAAAACCTGATCAGCCTTGGCAGTGTTATAGGATCTTCATACACTTCAAACCCCACTGTTAGCTCATAAAGCTGTCAAGTCTTTATTTGATGAAACATATACAAACTCACTTTTAGCCATATCCCAGCAAGTTAATTCGTTCTGACATTTATTCTGTGACTTCTATTAGGATTTGTTTTTCTCTTAATTTATCCTTTTAGTTTACTTTTAGGAATGGCCAGTAATTTTTCAATGCCTTCATGAAGTGAAACCTAAGGGTATGTTTAACATTCAAACATCCAACAGTTTTGGTTATAAAAAAATGGAATCCTGCTGAATCTTTATGATCTTATATTTTAAAAGGCATATATTTGGGTTTTGAGAAGTAACCAAAGTTAAAACTCAATATAACACTCTTTCTCCCTCTTTTAAAAAAATGACATGTGGGAGAATAACTTTGTTCTGCTAAATCTTTGTGTCAGTTTCATTCCTCAAAATTACAGATTGATCTGTGGAAAATATGAAGAAATATGTAAATTAGAGGTTTTACAACTCTGTACAATATTTCTTGAACTTGGAAAAAAGTCATGAATGTATCACTGATTTATGTAGACAAAAACAGAAAGGAAAATATTTTAAAAGTGATCAGTATCTTTTTAAAAATTAAAAAGCCCATATTTTAACTAGATTTATTATGAATACCAAGCAGGGTTACTTACACAAGCAAGCTTTGCTGTTGTCATATTCCTGAGTCACTGCCCCTAGTCCTTCTGTTGCCCTAGTGCTTAAATAGCAAAGCAAACAACAGCAGGGTTGGTTGGAACTCCTACAGCTTTGTATTTTATGTGTGTAGCATCAATTTTTCTTTGGGGATTTTAGTATTTATAATCTCAGTTCCTGTAGAGAAAGGCACTTCACTAGAGAGTAGAACATATGATTAGGACAATAATTTCCAGGGGGAAACTGAATTTCCATTTTACTGTAGCTCTTTTGAAAAGAGAGCCCTTTTCCTAACAGAAATGATGCATGAAGTATCTGCTTTCTCTTGCATTTGCTTGAACTTGCATGATCTTCTGGATGACTATTATGTTAGAATCTGAGAATATCGCATTCCCACCTCACACTTTCCATTGTTCCTCATTCTGACCCTTAGGGAAAGGAAAGAATTGGTAGAAATATACATTTTGAAAGCATCCTTGAGTTCATACAAATATTTATTTCTAACATACGTAGAGAATAGCCTCCCTTTGTGTAAGTGGTAGGATACTTATATACCTCCAATTTCATCCTTATATTTTTTTAAAAAACTAGCTTTTTGTTTTGTACCAGACTTTGACATATGAACTATGGAAGCTAGATTTTTTTCTCTTTATATACAAGAAAATGTAGATGTGTATTTTGAATAGCACTTGATCATATACTCAGACTGTACTTAATGAGTAAGGTTGTTAATTATTTTAGGGATAACTTGAATGAAATTTATGAGTGATTTCTCAATCTATAGGAAGACAAAATTAATGTCTGTAGCATGACTTCAGCAAAGCATCTAAGCAACACTGTCCTTCACAAATTTGGAAGTCTTTGTAGACATAGAACCTCTGCTTGATGAGTAGCCATCAGATCTGGCCAAGAGGTGTTTTCTCTTCTCTACCTTCTCTACCAGTTATATGTACAGATATTGTCACCTTTAAAGCTGCTCATAGTTTATTAATTTCTTTCCATAACTTCTCACCATATGATAAGACTGGATAGGGTGGGTTCACTCTGAATCCCCTTTCTCAATGATTGCAATCTGCAGAGACCTTAGGAGCATTGTGGTATTCTCTTTTTACTCTTTTCCTATTGCTATCTGTTATTACTTATATTGTTATCCTTATTTTTTATTATGAATTTATGAAGATGGAATAGCAATAGCACTTAGAACTAAATACTGTTTCATAGTGCTTTATAGCAGTTTACAAATTCAGCATACTGCCCCCACAACAATCTGGGTCCTCAAAAGGATTGAAGGCTGACTTAAGTTAACCTCGAGCCTGGTCAGGATCAAACTCCAGACTGTGGGCAGAGTTAGCCTGTAATACTGCATTCTAAACACTGTGCCACCAGGGCTCCAAGGACCCCCACCAGTAAGACCCAGTAAGAAGCAGTTCAGTATGGGGAAGTGCAAAGTCTCATTTTTGTAGGGATAATTATGCATGTAGAAAGGGCATCACCATATTGGCTAGTAGTATATACTAGCCAATATGTACTACTAAGTAGGTAGAGATGAGTTAGTAGTGTCAAAGTTTCAAAAATAACAAGTGTATTCTACATCAGCAGAAGTATAGTGTCAAGATCAAAAGAAGTAATTGTTTATCTACTTTTTATTGGCCAGGTCACTGCATTCCATGTCTTAAGGGAACTTCAAAATCTGATGAGGTTAGAAAAAAAGAACAATTTATTTCTTCATTACTGTGTTTACCACAACCCAGAATGAGCCTTCAGTTAGAACTTAGAGGAAACCTAAACTTGTTTTAAGCTAAATGCAATGCCAGTGCAACTAAGGTAACAGTAGAAAAGGGTGAGATAGTTGGGGTGTTGGTTTGATCTCTAAGCTTGGCAGTTTGGCTGCAAACATTTCATCTCCATTTGGGGGGACATCTTCAGTACACTTTGAATTGTGTTCGTCTGTCAGAGCACTGGCCTTTAAATATTTTTTTGGTGTGATGTAAATTGATGTGGGTATTATGTATCCAGATGTTTCTGAGTCAGGGTCTGGTTTCAGACTGTTTGATTAGCTGCTTGTTGTTGCTGGGCTATAGTCTTTGGTGCTTAAGTATCGTCTGGTTTATTTAATAACTATTCTGTGTACATAACTATAATAAACTACATTGCCTTTTTAAAAAGAACGTCCAATTTTCTTTTATTTCAGATTGTAAATATGGTTGTGTTAGAGGATACAATATGTAGAAAATTCTCATAAGTTTCTTTTCTATTACACAACATGAAAATCAACATTATACCTTTCCATAAACAACCAGTAATTCTATGACATGGTTATCTTTTCTCTTAAAAAGTCTTTCTCTTTAAAAGACTGAATAGTTCAAAGTATTAAATTGCAATATAATTTAGAAAAGAAAATGAAGTTCCATTTGAAATTACTTTTCACCAATATTTTATAATTGCTGGATATATTTTATTACACTAATTTTTGTTGTATTGTATTGTATTGTTGTTATGTTATGTTATGTTATGTTATGTTATGTTATGTTATGTTATGTTATGTTATGTTATGTTATGTTATGTTATGTTATGTTATGTTATATTATTATATTAATTATTATATAGCATCTCTTCACTGTCTTTTAAAGAACACATGGCTTTTTGCTGGCTTTCATGTTAGACAAAGAAAGATGCCACTGCTTTAAGGATTGAATTTACATCTATGAGTTGACTTCATGTTAGTCAAAGAAAAATGCCACTGCTTTAAGGATTGAATTTACATCAATGAGTTGACTTCCTAAAGAAGTCTTGTGTTATTTCTTTTTCTTCATTGTCACACAAAACCTAATATAGAATGTCTTAACATATTGGTGCTATGCTTGTACTCATGTCCTTACTAGGTCCAAACCACTTCTACTACATATCTGTGCTTGTGACCTTTCCCAAGTAATGTATCTCTACTTTGTAATAGACTAAGAAGCAATATTTGTGGATGACATTCCAGAATCATACCACTCTGGATGGATGAGTTGATTTTCTGAAAAACTGATATAGTGGTTAGGTTAGGTTAGGTTAGGTTAATTTAATTTGTATACCGCCCTTCTCCCGTAGGACTCAGGGCGGTTCACAGCATATTAAAAACACAAATACAATATACAGGATACAAAAAAAATCATACAAAAATACACAAAATAACCCCACTAAAACCTAATTAAAAGCCAAATATTGATTGCTGTGTTCCCATTAAAATTACT
>NW_015387414.1:39734-52869 GCF_001527695.2 Protobothrops mucrosquamatus
TAATAGGTGGAATTTAAAAGAAAATCTACCAAAGAAATAAATACATCTGAACAATCCACATAACTTCCTACCTTCCTTTCACAGAGTGTTCTTCCTGGTATGTACATAAAATAAGAAATTATTATGAATGTAAGATTTGTGATGTGTAGTAGTTTTATTTTTATCCATAATTTATTTCAAAATAAATAGCATATAGATATGGTATGGCAGCGTATCTAATTATAAAGCTGGGTTATAGAGAGCTGTGTACATGTGCACATGAGTGGAATAATGGGGAAAAGGGTGAATGGAAGTCCCAGTAAGGGAACAAAAGTCTGGAACCGCACAAAGACAAAGATAATGGACAAAATCAAGAGGCATGAAAAAGTAATGGTTTGGAATGTCAATAGCTCCGTAAGGCCTGCCGAGATAAATACCAGGTTCCTGAAAAGTGCTAAACAACTCATGGAGATGTATGATCTCCCTAAAGTAGATATTAGGTTGTGGGAAAGATGCCACAGTTAAACAGAAAAATGTAAACAAAGAATTATTTCATAATGTTGTGACAAGAGGTGACAGGATTATTCCAAAAAACAAGGTGGCCAAGCTTGCACTGGACAATCCAAGCATCATTAAGGAAAATGTGGAAGTTGATAGTAGAATAGGATAAATAAACACAAATGTTTATGAGCTGACCATAAGAGAACATCACTTTGAAGCTTGTGAACAATAGTAGCATTTATGATTTTTTTTCTCTAAATTCCTCCTGGTTACATGTTTTGTGCATGAAAATAATGTTTTATATAGCTTGGCCATCTGGAGAAGAAATATTAATATAATGTCTATAACAATAAAATAGTGTTGATGTTATATGATTTCTGGTTTGTCTCAGAATTTTCTGTTTAGAATCCAGTGGTGTAGATCTGATCTACCTGTTCTGTTGTGATAATATAATCAGTTAAAAATAATTCTATATCTGATGCCTGTCTTATAATAGATGTTTGTATATGACATTTAAGATTTTCAAAGAACTCCCCTTGAAAAACAGAAAAACTTTGTATCTGACTCTATATTTTGCAGTAGATTTACAAATAAGTGGAATAATATGTATATTGAGTGTATTGCTCTAACTACATAACATAATACAACATATAAATATATTTGTAAAATATCTATCTGTGGTTCCAAATCAAATACAGCCTATAGATAACATGAAGCTGTTCCAAAATTGCAATGAACGCCTAGGAAATAACTGAGATAGTTAAAAAGCAGCAAATTAAAAGGATCATTTGATAACTAATGTAAGGAATCACATTTGCCAACAACAACCACAGAAATTTATACATTGACTTTCTAAACTTCTGAATTTATTAATATCCTGATCCGATACTCCTTCTTAATGCTTTCTAAAAGAGACAGTGCAGGTCTGATTTTTTGCTTTATAAAAGATAATCCAAGAAAGGTAGATTATGCAAAGGCCACTGAAGTTCAATTTACATATTCAAGTAAGAAAGAGGAAATGTATTTCGGTCAATAACATACATTCATAGATGTTATATTAATAATATCCAAATTACAATGGTTGTTGCCACAGATAAATCATCACAAAATAATAAGACATTTCATAAAAATAGCTATGTGAATCACTTTTTATGTTCAAATCAAAGAGGAAAAAATGTTAATAACAGGTATGTGGTCTCATATCTAACAGACCTATGCTTCCCCATCTATCTATATTAATTCTCCAAGACATTAAAATCAATAATGATACAAGATATTTTGCAGGTTCAGCTCATGCAGATATGGATTATGGCTCACAATTTTTCTACAACTAGTAATAGCATATAATTCCAAGTAATATCATGGCATTGTTGCATTTAGAGTACATGAGACAATGAACCACTTTATTGTTTGTGCCTCAACATAATTAAGTTTAGAGATGACCCATTAAAATTAGCAATTCTTAAATTAATCATGGTAACTTATCCAATTTATGTAAATGAATATACTAAAATGTGGATTTACTCCTATATATTGAAAGAGATCTATCATAAAGCTAAATATAAATTAATGTCTGAAGCTTCATGTACTCTATTCAGCTATTATTTCCTCTAGGATAGTTGGAGTTCCTATTCTAGCTAGCTTAAATAGAGTTTCTTTCCATTCCTACTCTCTGAACTCCTTTTACTTGGGACTTTACTTTATACACATAAAACAATGTGCTGTAAAACTAATCAATAACTCTCCCACTAATGAGATATTTAATTGTTTTGATACATTATTGCCAAGCAAAGATTTGATTAGAAGATTTTAATCTAATAGTGTGAAGGTTGAGATTGCCGTGAAGACCTGGATTGTGGTAGCAGATTTTTCTTGGAAGCAGCAATTTTTGGCTGCAGTTTTTTACTGAAATTTCAAATTTGTTAAATTTCAAAAATTCTGATGGGCCACACAAATCTGCATAATAATTCATTATAACTTTAGTCTGTATAACTCATCATTTATAATGGCTGATGAGAATTTCACATCTCCATAATTTCAAAATGTAGTTTTTCCCAACCTGACCTAGAAGGATTGATGAAGAAACTTTGGACCTCTTGAATACAAATATTTCCATACTATTTATCAGCTACTTGTTCATTCTAGTACATCAAAAGATTCAGGGGAAATAGTTTTCCCCTGCTTCAAGAACCCTGCATTATCCACATTTAGTTGGCCTAGTTCAGGCATGTCAAACTCGCAACGTCACATGACATCGCACGACGTATCGGAGCTTTTTTGCCATTGCCGGCAATGGGGTGGGCGCGGCTCCGGTATGATGAAACCGGCCCGCGGGCCGGCAGTTTGACACCCCTGGCCTAGTTCATAGTTTTCAGGAAAAAATAATAGAATCACTATTATTATTGTATCCCAAAGAAAAATGAAGGGCAACACAGAAAACTATGTGTTCAAATTTTAAATCAATATACATTCTCAGTATTTCTAATGAATGATGTTGGAAAAAGAAAACCAATATG
Organism: Protobothrops mucrosquamatus; assembly: GCF_001527695.2. Taxonomy (NCBI): domain Eukaryota; kingdom Metazoa; phylum Chordata; class Lepidosauria; order Squamata; family Viperidae; genus Protobothrops; species Protobothrops mucrosquamatus. The sequence continues at coordinate 42,731 of NW_015387414.1, forward strand.
TTATGAATGAGATAAAAGTATATTCATTATTTTTCCATAGAAGCCTATTATAATGTATCATTTGTTTTGCAAGATATGATGAAGAAAAGATATAACCAATCAGACTTTCTACTGCTAAAAGATGTTCTACAGCACAAGAATAAATGCACAAAGACTGGTCATAAAAATAATCAGCATTAGTACAAGCAGGGACAAAACAGTGTGAGCAAACTAGAAATGAAGATTGCCATGGCAGCTGAAATATGTCTTGAGCCCTAAAATGCAAAAGCAAACTAGGTAGAATCCATGACCATTTTCATTAAATAAAAAGGAATCTCTCAAATGTAAGCACAACCACTGTAGTTCTGAAATACTATTTCTTTCACACACACACAAAAAAAAAACTCCTCCAGATTCAATTTTCAACATTATATTTTAAAGGTTTTTAGATTTAAACAGGCTTAGCAAGTTTACTAGAAATCAAGGATTTTACACTCAAAATTAATTCCAACAAAGGAGTTTCCCCTAAAACAACATAGACACAGAGATATAGACATTGTACAGTATAGGGGGGGAGAAAGATTAGTTATTTGCATTTGTATTCATATATTTACTAATTATTTTCCAACACTTTAATGTTTTAGTCATTTTTAGATTTTAAGGGTGTGAAAAGAATAATAATTCATGGTTCCATCTTCTAGGCATCCTTTCATATTTTCAAAAAAATCTACTTATGCACCATTCTGTTTTTCTTTTTTTCAAACAAAGAACATGTCTTTAAACCTGCTCAATGAAAGTATGTGCCATCCTGCACTTTTTTTTAGTCTTTGGGAAGAATATCTGGAGTTTGGGGAAAACAAAAGTAATTCTCTCCTCATCCAATCCTAACCACTTGAAAACAGCTGTTAATCCCTGTGTCTAAGCCTTCAGTTTGATTAGAAAGGAGAAAAATCTACTTCTCTACCAGTAGGCATCATAACAGAATTTGTAGTTTTCAGCTGTGAGTTTTTAGATCTTTTCAAGATTACATCCAGGCAGATAGGAGCATTTAGGTTAAATTGGGTTAATTATGAATTTGACTCCTAAAACAACAGCTAAAATAAATAAATAAAGTATGTCTCACTGCAAAGGCTTCCAAATATAACCAAGCATATTGGAACCAGCACTGCTTTATTTCATCTGCCAGGTGACTGCTCAGGCAGCCAGCTTATGATATTTTCCTCCTCCCTCCCCTTCTGCCATTTCACAAAGACAACAAACTGACAGAAAACAAGCCTTGCCCATTTTACATTTTCCAATGTCTTCTGTTTCAGAGGCCTTTCCTTTATTCCTAAAGTGGTACTTGTTAAAGGAGCTGTGACCACTCAGGCTGTTTTCTTTGAGGATGATAACACTGCTGTAGAAGCTTCATTATTATGCTAATCGAGCACAGTCTGAGCAGCTTTCATAACTGCCACATTAAATCATCTACCAAGGGGAAACCTCAAGAGCCATTTACATTGCTCTGTATGCATATTAATGAAGCTGGATACTGCAGAGTTATGGAAGGGGTTTTTTTTGTTTTGTTTTCTATGGGCAGGAAGTAATAGGCTGATGGGCTTGGGGAGGTAATAAAGTCAAAATCAGAGGTAGTTAAACTTCAGCAAGGTTCACCTATGAAGTTCTGCTATGTGTCTCAATTAAGAGAGATGCTTGGGTGGGTGAAATTTAGCTAAAAGATAGCAGTGAATTGGTGCAGATCACCATACAATCAATGGCTTGCTTTTCCTGAATCGGAGAAGAAGGGAAAAGAGGAGGGAAACAGAGGCAATCCCTGCAAGGCTTTGAAAGAACAGTGTAATGCCTCACTCATTTGGCAAATCACTTCCAAAAACCTTGCCAAGAGATCTGCATAGCCTGGTCCAGGCAGTAACAAGGTGTCAACAAGGACTTGAAAGCACAACAGTGACACAGAGAGAGAAAGAGAGAGAGACATACACTTACTTCTCTGTTTCCAATCCAAATGACTAATCAAAGCAGTTATCCAACTTTTAAAATTAATTAATTCATTAATTACTAAAAGAGTATGGGAATGAAAGGCATTTTTCCATTTGCAAAGCTCCAGCTTCTGCTCTGTTGTCTTTCACTTAAGCAGATGGTTCAGCAGAATGTGGAACTAATGGCACAGATCCATGAAAACACCTCAAGGGAAGGAACAGGTCAGTGGCTTTTTCTCTAATTAGATTCCATCGTCTTCTTTCAGTCATTTTGCCATTATACCTTCTATAAAGTTAAATGGGCTAGGTATTATTTTTGTTTGTTTTACCTTTGTTGAATGTGCTATATTGGTTGATTCACACTGTATTCACACACTAAATATAATAGCTTATATTTCAGAATAGTTGGATTTACACATAACTCTACATCTAATGTAAATCTAGCCTTTGTATAGGGGGAAGCATCTCCACTGCATATTGCATGAAAATTGGAGTATTGTGGAGTATTATCTTCATTTCTTAGTGATTTATTCTATTGGACATTTATTTAATGCCATTATACAGTTTCTGCTAATTTTCAGTCTTTGTTCATAGTATACGTCAAAATCTACTTGTTTGATGATATCAAGTCATGACATTCTGTTTTCTGACCAATAAGATAATTAATGTTTGACTAGCCTACTTGGAACTTGATGAATTAGAAATTCTAAATTACTTTCTAAAAATAGATTTATATTCAAGAAACACCTTAAATAATAGGTGATGGGTACTCTAGTGGCCAGAAATGTCTGCTGCATTGCTAATTACTTCTTTAAAGGCATCTGTACTAGATTGAGTTTGATGATTCTCAAACTAGTTTAACTTAGATTTATGCCTTGGCATTCAGTTTAAATTATCAAAACAAATTAAAACCATAATTTAAATATAAAAAAAATACTAGATCAGTTGTATAAACAAAGGCATAGACTCAAAATCACATGAAGTATTAGTACCACTTTATAAATTCTTAGTAAGACCACACCTGGAATACTGCATCCAGTTTTGGTCACCACATTACCAAAAAGATTTTGAGACTTTGGAAAAAGTGCAAAGAAGAGCAACTAAGATGATTAAGGGCCTGGATACAAAAACATATGAAGAACGGTTACAGGAATTGGGTATTGCCAGTCTAGAGAAAAGAAGGACTAGGGGGGACACGATAGCAGTATTCCAGTATTTGAAGGACTGCCACAAAGAAGAGGGGGTCAATTTATTTTCCAAAGCACCTGAAAGCTTTGGAAAGAAACAATGGATGGAAACTAATCAAGGAGAGAAGCCACCTGGAATTAAGGAGAAACTTTCTAACAGTGAGGACAATTACCCAGTGGAACAGTTTGCCTTTGGAAGCTGTAGATGCTTCATCACTGGAGGGTTTTAAGAAATGACTGGACCTATCTGAAATGATATAGGGTGTCCTGTCCTGCTTCAGCAGGGGGTTGGAGTAAAAGACCTACAAGGTCCCTTCCAGATCTATTCTGGTTTATACAGTAGCTACCCATAATAAATCCTTTGAGTAGAGTTTATTATACAGCAAACAAAATAGATAAATTTTCATGAACAATTTGCAGAAAGAAAAGTCCTAAATATGCAATCTTTGTCAGTTATATAATATCTTGAAGGACTGCATTTCACTCATCAAGAACATTATTTTGCTAAGTACTGAAAAACTTTATACTATGTGTCTAACAATATATAATTATATATATTATATTATTCATATTTTTATTTATATATATGCATGCATGTATATTGAAACTTCAGCTTTTACGCTATAAAACTAAGTCCTATTCAGAAGTGCTAAATACCTGAGTCTTTATTCTTTCTTTGGAATATTGCATTGCATATCTGACTAGTTAAGAAATGTAATAGTAAACAATCAATGAGCGTCTTATATTAGGGCTCAACAAATCCAGTGCAAGTATTCTTTTTCCATAGTGAGACTTGTGTGGGAGAGAGAGAAACTTTCATTTTTCTCTTCTGTATCCCTATCCCCACTATTTATTTTCTGCATTAGAATTACTAATGCTATTTAGTATCTTAAAGAATCAAGATTAAGAATTATAAGGAAATACCCCAATACCCCAAACTACAAAGAATAAGATTTCCCATTGCAAATATTTTTCTTTCAATGCATGCAGACACTCCTAAAAAGGAATAGGTAGAAGTAGATAACACATACTGCTATTTTTCACATTCTTCTATTATGAGAAGAAAAGAACACAACATATGCCCCCAAACTATTATCAGTTCACAATTTTAATGGTTGGTCAAGATCTTGTTAACAGAGCAGAAAATGCTAGTAGCCAACTAATAGCTGTTTTGCAAGGGAGAAGGTTGGGGAAGGGAGTTGGCTTCCATATGTTTGGCAATGATGCCAGTGATATCCAGATGGATACATCAGTGCAGTCTTTGCCAGAATGAATCCAGTTACTCACAAGTGGCACGCTTGAATGTAGTATGAAAAAAGCCAAGAAAATAGAAGAGTGGACTGACTTTTTTGTTGGATTGTAGAGGCAGAAAAATTTTTTTGTTTGGTCTGCATTTTAATTTTTTTTTTACATAATATGCACTTACCAGATTAAAAAAAACAGGTTAAAATGTTAATAAAAATGATTAAAATGTGCACAGAAGAAAAATTTATGAAATGAGCTCATTATTGTAAGAAAAATGCAGAGAACTTAACATGAGTTGAGTTGTTTGCTTCTTGGTGTTTTTTTTTTAATTGCAATAGAATGGAATTGCAATGGAAGAGTTTTAGGAACAAATCCACAAGAAATTGACCCAAGATATACCTTATTGAAAAAAATGCTGGGGGAAGGAAGAAATAGAGAAAATATAATACTGTTTTGTCAGTAATAGACAAAAAAATAAACCACCATGGATACGTAATGGAGCATGTTCTACTCTTGAAGCAATTTCTTGACATGTAATTTATTATATTTAGATCAAAATTTTCCTTTAAACAACTCAAGATTCTACCTATGTAGATTTCCTAAAATTTAAAAACTAGTCCATTGTTACTGTGAAACATGATACCTGGGCAGTTTAGAACCTCATGTCAAAAATTGTGTTAGGGGATTTTTTTTAAAAAAAAATGAAACTTATTTCCTTCCTTCAGAAACTGAGCTATTGTAGCAATACTTTTTCACTGTTCCACAATACTTTTCAGAGAATTACATCACCATTCCACATTCAACATGTAATGATCAGAAAGGGGAATCCTTAGCGCTGTCTGAGCTTGCTGGTTTTCTTGCAGTTGTTGCAAACTTCACTCCCTACTAGCACTAAGGACCCCACAGTTCAACCCTGAGCTACAAATATTCTCTTCTATTGATCAGGAATTATTTACCATAAGCATGTAAACTGTTCGCTGCCTTTTCTGTTGCCTCTTTCTATGTACCCAGTATACTTTCTGTCAAAACAAAAAACAAAAAAACTGCAACCCTTTTATAGATGTTTGATGTTGTTGTCTTATTGAGGTTGTCTGTATATCTAACACTTAAAATATAGGACATGTATTTGACCAGGATCTCATTGCAACTGCTGCCAACTGTGGAATCTGGATGCACTTGCAAGAGAAATAGATGGAAGGCAGCTGGGTCTATATTTTGCATTCTCTGTGGGTTTTCTTATGCAGCTGTGCTTGTCAATTCACCCTGTGTGGGCCCGCCATTATCACCAGCTTGCCTGGCCTTCCTGCTGCCTACCTAATTGTGTTTGTGGAGCATAGCAAACTGAACAAATTATTTTTGAGTTCTTATCTTTTTCTTGTTATTCAAAGGTAGCATGGTTCGGTGCATGCTGTTTAATTTTACTTACTTTGCTAGCTGATTACATGACAGAACCCAATAGGAACAGTTTCTTTATCAAGTATTGTGTTTTAGAAAACTGCTACAAAGTAGGACTGAAACAAATATCCTCAAATATTTGAAAGGTATGCAATTTGACTCTTTCATTTTTGCCACCCAAAAGGTTGACTGAAAAATACAAATCAACATATTTCAGTGAAAAATGAGGTTGTACAAGAATTATTTTAACTTCATGGTTCCATTTGTTTGTACTTTTTAAATATTTCATTTATTACTTTCACATTTCAGTAATTTTTGGTGCTCACATTAGCTATCTTGTGATACTTGTGTAGCATCAACAACAGTACTTTTTAAATTATTTCCTCTGCTGTCATTATTATACATTGTTTCATTCGTCTTACATAAAGATAGATATACATAGAAAAGAATTCCATCATCACTTACTGATGCCCCCAATTTTTAAGAATATTCTAGCAGAATGAAATATGTGCAATATTCTCAAGAAAACATTACATTGGTCAACATATGCAGAACAGGTACCAAAAACAATTTGGTAGCTCATCAGATAAGTGCACTTATATAACAAAAAAGCAGCCCTGTTTCTATTTAAATCAGTTTTCCTTTTCCGAGATGAAGATATGCCACCAATTCAAATATGAATCCACCTTTCTATTTATTTATTTTTTAAAAAAATATCCTAATATTCCAACTATCTCTGACAATTATTTGATGAGAAGGATTTAATACTTCTGCAAGATCAAGGCTTGCAGAAGATAGAGACATTTCTGGTGACAGGAAAGAGCTTGGGGCACCCCCTATACCTAAAGAAGACAGCTAGTCCAACAATGTAGAAACAAGTAACACCAGAAATAGTGAGTCCCTCAAGGTATTTTCTGTGGCAGGATAATTAGGAAGACTTTGGGAATATGTCCAATAAATAAATCAAATTTATCTCTAGCCTTCAAGTTATTTTGGAGATCCCTCTCTTGTGCATCTCATATATATCATATTTTACACCAGAACTTTGGTCTGATTTGGTGACCACTTCTTCTTATTTACCTTTTGAATCCATCTACTGACACAGTCCTTAAGAATCATGCTTCTCTTGATTTTCTGTCAGCATTAAATCTGTTATGCTATGCTATTGTAGGGAATTATATAATACAAGTAAAACATAGGACACTTTAATTTGATCCTCCCAGGTTTCAAATACTAGCATTTTCAGATATTAAATATCAATTTATTATTGATATTAAACCATTTAATAATTATTACCATTTAATAATAATACTAAAGCTGTTACATATTAAGTCATCTGGAGATTTAAAAAATTGTTATATGTCAGATATTTAATATAACTGGGGATTTAAAATATTCATACTGAAAACATAAAGTACTCTAAGAATATGGGTCATTGAGATAATATCCAGAGAAAAGTTTACATAAAGGCAAGAACATTTGAAAAACATTTCAGTTGTGATACAAAGTCATACTTTGAAGCTGCTAGAGCAGAATTCTCTAATACCGCAAAACAGATATTATTTCATAATTCAGGCTAAAACTTCTTATTATTTGATATAACACAGTCATCCAAATTCTACATGATGAACAATTCATTTACACACATTCATGCTCTGGTAGCTGATGATTAATTACATCAAAACATATCTAGCTTTCTGATATTTCTGTATGATACAGTTAACTTTTGTTATGTGACACAGCATGTTAATATAAAATTTCATAGCAAAATTAGATTTAATATTATATTATTAAATAATATATTTAAAATAATATTATTCACAATTATTAGTTATGATTTTGATCACCTTAGTTCCTAAACCATAATCAACTGAATTAACAGATTACAATTTAAGTATTTTGGAGTATCAGGGGAACAATATCATTGTATTCAAATTCATAGTGTTGTTATTTATTTCCCAATTAACCTTTTAAAAATAACTAACTAGAGACCTGAATAAGTGAATTCAGTATTTGACATTCTAACACTACATTACCAAATTGTGTTATTAGCCCTACATTTTTTTAAAAAATAATATCAATTGTTAATAAACCAATTCAAATATCATGTATATTAAAAAAAATCACATTAAAAATGAAAAACATTATTAATGGGCCTAGAATACATTTGTAATAGCACACTTTAAGTAACAATAATAGCACACTTTAAGTAACAATATTTTCTCACTCAGTAAAGTGAGTTATTTTACAATTTTACCAGAACTGGGATAATATCAATTATTCTTCATTCAAAAATGTGATCGCATTAAACATCTGTTCACCTGTTGATCTAAATTGGTCTGCCAAAATTGGCCAGGAAGGCATTTGAATATCTTAGTGTTATGCATCAATTTTACCCTGATCCTGGATTAGAAGGAGATCACAGTCAGTTGCACCTGTACCTGGAGCAGGAAGTCATGCTCACAGTCAATCATGATTTGATTAGATTACTAGGATCTGTGTGGGTTGCCCTAAAAGAGTATTCAGAAAAATGCAGTGGCACAGCGGTTATGGGCACATATCATTTGGCACATGTGACACCTGTCCTCTGTGAGCTTCATTGATTGCTAGTAAACTTTTTGGTTCCGTTCTGGGTGCTAGGGGTTACCATTAAAGCCCTTCATGGCTAAGGGAAGTTGCTTTTGCAAATATCTCTCTGTGTTATATCGACTCATCCTGTTAGATATATTAAGAAAGCCACATTCCAGGTTGCACCTATTAAAGAGTATTGTCTGGCAGGACCCAGGAAGCTTTTCAGTGATGGCTCTCACCTCTAAAATATCATATTCCAAGAGAACAGACTCACTTCTACCTTGTTGGCCTTTCACGTTGCCTTGAAGACTGGGTTTTGTTTTCAAACCTCAGGTAATGGAGGACAATAGCTGTAATGGTTGATTAATAACTGTTATGATTAATTAATTATTAATTGTTCTTAGTTGTCTTTTTCATCAGACAATATTTTAGCCACTTCAAGTCATCTACATGAAATGGGTGCTCATATAAAGTACAGAAATAAGATGGTGGAATAAGGTAAAATTCAAGCACCAGAAACTATTTTTTTTCTGATTTCTTAGCTTTAAGTTGTTTACTTCAGCCAACATGTAGTTATGTTTTATCCATCCACTTATAAATTAATTTGTCAGCAATATTCTTATCATTTGAAAAAATATTAAATGACACATTATACTCCTAAATATAGTATTTTTTTCTAGACAGAGTTATCATTTATAACTGCTGATGGGGTTGAATTGTTTTAATAAATGCCTAGTTACATTGTTATCAGATTATAAATAAAGAATCCAATTATTTAAATCTAATTACAGCAAATCACATAATATAATTTGATGAACTATACTGCTGTAACACAGCATTTTGAAATTGTACCTTTTCTCATAGTTTTAAAGTACAATTCCTATCTCTCTCATTCAACATGTTTATTGAGAGATGGGAAAATGGATTGCAGAGGTAGGAAGAACCAAACAAGAACTTTAATCAGAAGAAACTAAACACAGCAAAGAGACCTTTCTGAGCATAGCTATCCTACATTTCACACAAACACAATATAGGAAAAAAGCTATATCTGTCCTCTATCTTATAAATCAGCTTGCTCTCCCTGAATGCAATACTATCTCTGCACTGAAATAAAAATCAACTGCCAACTTTGACTTAAAATAGAGATTTACTATAGGATGCTCTTCCATTACCTGAGGCTCTAAAGTAGAATAAATATAATTTATTTTCTGTCCGATTGTATTAAGATCTGTACTGCTGTACATAATGTTGCTGTATACTTCTTCTGTTCAACTGGGACATTAAAAGGCCACAGTTACTCTACTCGGCCAGAAGAAATCTTAAATTGTATAAGGATTTTGAAGAGACAGTTATATTGGCTGGTATGATTCAGATAATGATGATTTAAGCAGTTCATTGTTATTTTAACAATCCTGTAGTTTTCTAACCCAGTTAGATTTTGTTGTTGTTGTTAATTGTGAAGTCGTGTCTGACCCATTGCGACCCCATGGACAATGTTCCTCCAGGCCTTCCTGTCCTCTACCATCTTCTGGAGTCCATTTAAGCCCAGGCCTACATCAATGTATGCAAAAAAAAACCATCATGCCGAAACCGCGCCCACCCCATTGCCGGCAATGGAAAAAAAGTCGCAATACGTCACAACATGTCATGTGACGTTGCAAGTATGATACCCCCAATGAGGACTCTTTACTGGATATACAAAATAGTATGTACTTTAATGGTTTTTCCAGTTTACATTGCAACTGGAAAAACCATGGCCTCGACTATACACACTTTTGTTGGCAGG
>NW_015387414.1:53355-77585 GCF_001527695.2 Protobothrops mucrosquamatus
CTGGCAAATGGAGTGTAGCACTTTTACTGCATCGTCTTTAAGATTTTGAATAATTCAGCTGGAATACTGTCACCTCCACTAGCTTTGTTATTGCTCAGCTTTCCTAAGGCCCATTTCACTTCACCTTCTAGGATGTCTGGCTCGAGGTCACCTATTGTGGTTATCTGGGATGTTAAGCTTGTTCTTGTATAGTTCTTCTGTGTAGTTTTGCCACCTCTTCTTAATCTCTTCGGCCTCTGTTAGGTCCCTGCCATTTTGGTCCATTATCATGCCCATCTTTGCATGAAACTTTCCCTATCTCCAATTTTCTTGAAGAGATCTCTGGTCCTCCCTATTCTATTGTTTTCTTTTATTTCTTTGCACTGTTCATTTAAGAAGGTAGTCTTATTCTTCTAGCTATTCTCTGGAATTCTGCATTCAATTGGGTGTATCTTTTTCTTTCTCCCTTGCCTTTCGCTTCCCTTCTTTCTTCAGCTATTTGCAAAGCTTCCTCAGACAGCCATTTTGCTTTCTTGCATTTCTTTTTCTTTGGGATGGTTTTAGTTGCTAACTCTTGTACAATGTTGTGAACCTCCGTCCATAGTTCTTCAGGCACTCTGTCTATCAGATCTAATTTCTTAAATCTATTTGTCACCTCTACTGTATATTCATCAGGACTATGATTTAGTTCACACCTGAGTGGCCTAGTGCTTTTCCCTACTTTCTTCAATTTAAGCCTAAATTTTGCAACGAGAAGCTCATGATCTGAGCCACAGTCAGCTCCTGGTCTTGTTTTTACTGACTGTATAGAGCTTCTCCATCTTTGGCTGCAGAGCACATAGTCAATCTGATTTCTGTGTTGACCATTTGGTGATGTCCATGTGTAGAGCCATCTCTTGGGTTGTTGGAAAGAGTGTTTGTTATGACCATCATATTCTCTTGACAAAATTCTATCAGCCTGTGCCCTGCTTCATTTTATACTCCAAGGCCAAACTTGCCTGTTATTCCGGTTATCTTTTGGCTTCCTACTTTAGCATTCCAGTCCCCCATGATGATAAGGACATCATTTTTTGTTGTTAATTCTATAAGGTGCTGTAGGGCTTCATAGAACTGGTCAATTTCATCCTCTTCAGGACCAATGGTTGGGGCATATATTTGGACTACTATGATATTGAATGGTTTGCCTTGGATTCAAACTGAGATCATTCTGTCATTTTGGGGATTGTATCCCAGTATTGCTTTTCCTACTCTTTTATTGATTATGAAGGCTACTTCATTTCTTCTGAGAGATTCTTGCCCGCAGTAGTATACCTGATGGTCATCTGAGTTAAATTCACCCATTCCTGTCCATTTGAGTTTGCTGATTCCTAAGATGTTGATGTTCAGTCTTATCATTTCTTGTTTGACCACGTCTAGCTTGCCTTGATTCATGGATCTTACATTCCAGGTTCCTATGGAGAAAAGATCTTTACAGCATCGGACTTTCCTTTCACCACCAGATGCATCCACAGCTGAGTGTCCTTTTGGCTTTGGCCCGGTCAGTTCATTCTTTCTTGCCCTACTAGTACTAGCCCTCTGCTCTTCCCCAGTAGCATATTGGACACCTTCCGACCTGAGGAACTCATCTTCCAGCGTCATATCTTTTTGCCTTTTGGTACTGTCCATGGGGTTTTCATGGCAGAGATACTGGAGTGGTTTGCCATTTTCTTCTCCAGTGGATCACATTTTGTCAGAACTGTCTGCTATGACCTGTCTGTCTTGGGTGGCCCTGCATGGCATAGTTCATAGCTTCATTGAGTTACGCAAGCCTCTTCGCCACAATAAGGCATTAATCCATGAAGGAGCAGTTAGATTTTACTAATTGTATTTTGTTTAATTTTCTTCTCCAATATGTGTGTGTGTGTGTGTGTGTGTGTGTACACATAATTATATATACACATAATTATATATACACATAATTATATATACACATAATTATATATACACATAATTTTTAAAAGATGTACATTCAAAGCTATATCCAGAATTTTGTTTTTATTTCTCCACTGTGTATATTTGAGCTTTGCACCAAATGGTATCTTCTCCTTTGCTCTTTATAGTAAGTGTCATAATGAGACACAACATATATTGGATTCATTAATAAAAACTATTACTGAAAGCTAGCTTATTTGTTTTTAGTACATTCACAATGAATGGTGTTATGCATAGGAAAATCAATAAAGCTTATTTATAAAATAAAGAATACAGAACAGAGATTAATTGTAAACTTTTTTCTCTCAAAAAACAAGACAACAACCCATAAATGGTTCAATAAAATCCAAGCAATAGTTGCCTGACTGTAAAATGATAGATTTATTTTCCTCTTTATCAGGAGGCTGTCAGTGCTTTGATTGGGAAAAGGTTGCACATAGAATGCTACATTGGACTGACATTCCAGTGACATTTTTGTAACCGAATCTGCAGTTTGAATTTCTAATAAAGACTTCATTCCCACATCTGTTTTCATGGAAAATGAAATTTGGAAGATGAACCTCTGTACTTAGTCAAATAATTTTCATTATTATTTTCAGTTTATTTACTTAATAAAAATAAATATCTGTTTTAGTTCTCCAAATAGGTTTGCTACTTGGAATAGCAAGTAAAATCATGAGTAGTCATGATTACCATTATTATCAGGAATGCTTAACTTAAATATATTGGTTTGGAAAATAAGTCTCACTGACTTTAGTAGACTTTATTCCCTGGTAATTAAACTAGCTTTCCACATGATTTATATTTAACCGCAGTGGAACTCATATTCAAGTAAACACATAGGTTTTTAGCACTGTAAACTAAAACTAATTTAAGTAAAAATAAAAAAAATATTTTCTCATTGTTGAGGTCCCATATAATTTTTAATATTCCTTCTCCCACACAGGGAGTTATATTTTCTGTATTACTATTCCAATTGGCTATTTGTAACAAATTGTCAACAAATTAATGGATGGTTTAAACCATTTTCTATGGTTTGCCTCTTAGCAATTTTGCTTTTTGGAAAATTGGTGGAAATAGTCTAAAAAGATTACTTTGGCACATGTTAAATATTGAGAGGAGGGGGGTTTTCCCAATATAGTTTTAAATTATTCTTCTTGAAAATATAACATTGCTTCACAACTTGTGAATTAAAACTTACAGACTAACAAAAGAATCAAGTTTGCACATTTCTGATTTCTAGACTAGTTAACACTAATAGATCTTCAGTCAGCAGTACTGCAGTTTGGATTTGTGTCTTCTATATTTATCCTGCCAAAGATTTAGCATCCTAAATTATCTAGCTCTGTGGCACAGCATAATTTCATTCACACTAGATCTTTATTGGGTGGGTAGAGGTCAGAATAAAATAAATTGCATCAGTCTATTTCTGTGATCAATTGATTGCAAGGTCAAATGCAGCTTAAATTCAGGGAAATGCTGGAATGCTAGAGACTAAGGACATTTTCTTAAAATCAATGAGTGCTTGAAAAGGTGTGATAACTAGAAGCTCTGGGCTATTAACATCAGCTGGTCATTATGGCCCTTAAAATTGTTATAGCTTTTATAACCTCTTTTATCTAAAGCAAACAATTAAACACTTTAATTACATTATAGGGATGACAGAAGATAATTAAAGTTATCAGGAAGCAATGTGGCCACATTAATGTGAGTGTTTACCTATGAAGTTGCGGTGTAGTTAACACAGGCAAGAGTTATTACCAGGAGCTATTCAGTTAGAAAAAAGAATGGCTTTTGTGAGTTTTAAAAAAAGATCCTGCTGTCTTTTCTTTTTCTTTGGCTGTATAATAAATGCATGCTAAAAGCACTATAGGCTCTTCTCTTTGCATATATAGTAAATTTAGTCCATTTGAAATGGACTTTGAAAGCAAGAACCTTGAAAAAGCATATTTAAAAAATAATATTGAGGAATGGAGACCAATTATTGAAAAGAGGAACCTACTGAGCGTTGCAAATCTCTTGTGTAAATTTCTTCAGTTCTTTGAATTTTAGTTATTGAGTATATTATTTAAAATATCTACATAGCAAGCAAAAGCACTAACATGCACTATACCCTAGCCAGAGAAAATACGAAATTCTAAAACAACAAAATATCACCTGATCTGATTGATGTGACCATATATACAGACGAGCTGGGATTGAGGAGACACAGTCCTGTGATCCTGATAACGTCTCTGATTTTCTCATATAAAAGGGGAAAACAAAGTACAAAAGAAGTGATATTTTTATCTCTTCTTACTTCCCTATGTTTAATAGTATATTCTTTATTCTGTAAAAATGCATTTCCAAAAATTGTGAGCCTGCTCTGGTCAAATTACATGAAACCATCTAATCACTAGGAATTGATCTTTACTTGAGAAAGAATGTATATAAATGGAGATAGGCACACACAGAGAGAGTGGGTTTAGGCTAGTCTTGCATTCTTTTGTCTGGAAAATACAAAGCTATCTTGGTGAAATGATATTAGCACTAGATAATCTCTAGTCAATCCATGAGAAATTATACCACTATAGGTTAACAGCAGATGCTTTATCACAGGTGCACTGTGCATGAAACAATAGAAATAATATTCTGGAAGCAAGAGCCAAGATACTACATGCTATTTTCTGTTCTCCTCCCCCCCCCCCCCATTTTATCTCTTTCCTGATGTACTCAATCACAGAAGTCTCCCATATATTCCTGACTGGAACAGTAGTCATTGTCAAGTCCTATTGACCATATATGTTGTTAGCTTTTCTCCATGATGATCTCTCCCAAGTTGGTCTTTCACATCTTTGAACTGTGTACTTATTCCCAGTGTACAATTGGTAGGAGTATCTGCCAAAAATTGACTTTCCTATTTGAGTAACTAGAAGCTACTCAAGCTGGTCAGCTAAGTCATACATATGATTAAAAATTAGGGTATTTTAGACACTTTTTTCCTTCACTAAGCAGAATAACATTTTTAACTGGGCATATTTGTCATAGCATGGGTGTATTTTTTTTTCCAGGCAAGGTAAACCACAATTTTCCATCCACAGATCCCTGCTTTTTTCTAATAATCATCTCTGGATTTAGTGGACTGACTATGTGGAGCCAATAAGCTTGGTGGAGCCAAAAAGCAGGCTTTGCTTTTATCACTCCCAGACATTTCTGATGGATGCTTTTAGGCTTTAAGCTTTCTCCCACTGCTCTTGCCTAGTCTCTGCTTGACATATCCTCTTGTTAAATCATTACAATTTGCAATAGGTCATTTATCTTCTCAGCTACTTCTGACAATCCTCCTGTGCATTGAGCCCCAATAAACAGGGAGACTCTGATGATAATGCCAGAGAAATGTCAAGGTCCAAAGAGTTCAGTAATCACTGCAAAATGACTGCATTGAGAAAATAATTTGTTTGGGGTGGCATTCCACTGTTGTGTCTTTTTAAGCCCTGGCAACACTCAACTATTTTATACCAGCTGAGCTGACAGCATAGGCCTTCCTTTAGTACAGTATAAGTTAATTTAGTTTTTAAAAAGCTTCTCAGACACACACACACACACATAAAATTTATATATTTTCCTAGAAGGAAAAACCCAGATAGGCTTCTTCCAGAAGTATGGCCAAAATTAATCTATATTTTGTTTTGGTTATTTTTCTTTTTAGTCAAGATACCCCATGAGGTGGGGTAATGTGGGTGGACTCCTGAATGCACCATAAAAAATAAACAGTAGCAAGTATAATTAAGACACAGGACTACTAATTAAAACAGCATGCCATTCAATAAATCAGCAGCATCAGTAATTAAATTTCAGTACCAACTTCTTCCTCCAGTGATTTTGTTAAGTTGGTCAGGAGTACTAGCAGAAGTACAAGTTGTATTCAGAGGAGGCAGGGTCACTTGAGAGCACATTGTTAGCACCAAATGGAGAAGAAAAATCCAAAATGGCACCTGTTATTGGTTATGCAAAAGTTTTTGGCTGCACAGATCACTACCAATTGTTGAAAGTCTTTAGAAAAATGGGTGCTTCAGATTTTGTCATTGACCTAATGAATAATTTGTATGATGACCAGGATGTTGTCTAGAGCCAGGGCAATTAGGAAATTCAGGCAGTTTAAATGAGTATAAAAATTTATTGCAAGCTTAAGCTGCAACAAGAATCTAACCAACTAGTGATCAAGGGAAATGAGCGGCAGATAAGAAAGGAATTCAAGGTGTGCTGAACTTAGATCTCTTGCTGGCATGTAGGGACTTGTGACTTATGATGTGTTTGATCCCTCCCTTGGGCTCAGCCGGGTCAGCTCCTACAGATGTAGCTTTTAAGTT
This sequence comes from Protobothrops mucrosquamatus, assembly GCF_001527695.2. NCBI lineage: Eukaryota > Metazoa > Chordata > Lepidosauria > Squamata > Viperidae > Protobothrops > Protobothrops mucrosquamatus. The sequence goes on from NW_015387414.1 coordinate 59,655, forward strand.
ATAGTTTAATGTATCCCTCCATGGTTCTTTCCAACTCTGTTATTCTGTTGTTCTGTGTACCAGTTCTGCTCTATGTAAAGAATTCTTCAAAGATACAATACATTCAAAAAGAATTTTATTGGAAATAGAGAAAATATCTGCTTTTTGTTACTGGAAATAGAGAAACCATCTTGCTTCTCTACTGCTGAAAATGCTTCCAACATCCATCGTACAAGAATTTATGCCAAAGGCTTTATCATTGTTACACTTAAAATGCTACATTATGTCATTTCCCATTCAAATGTTTACTGATAATTTGTAATACATTTGCTATTAGTACCAGTGACTATCCAAAACTCAAATATCATATACTTACCATTTTTTCATATTCTGGATTGGTTATTTTTTCTTTGATCACTTTATATTTCTTTACCTTTGTGTGGCTCTTTTTCAGATATAAAAAAAGTAAGCATCTGACTCGTTTAGTTTGAAAATGTTTCAGGGAACACAATTCATGTATTTATGTTGTATGTATGCTGTAAGTATTCTGTCTAGAGAAATTGCATTGCATTCTTTGACCAAGTGACAAAATTAGTGGATCAGAGGAATGCTGTGGATATAATTTACTTGTATTTCAGTAAGGCATTTGATAAAGTAGATCACAACCTACTACTTGATAAGATAGAAAAATGTGGGTTAGACAGCATCACCACCAGATGGATCCGTAGCTGGCTGACCGGTTGTACTCAGCATGTGGTCCTCAATGGAACCGCATCTACATGGAGGGAAGTGTGTAGTGGGGTGCCCCAGGGCTCTGTTCTGGGCCCAGTGCTCTTCAACATCTTCATCAACGATTTGGACGAGGGGATAGATGGGGAACTCATCAAATTGCAGACGACACCAAGCTGACAGGAATAGCCAACACTTCAGAAGACAGGCTTAGGATACCGGAGGATCTGGACAGACTTGAACACTGGACACTATCTAACAAAATGAAATTCAATGGTGAAAAAAGTAAGGTTCTACATTTAGGCAAGAAAAACCAAATGTACAGGTACAGTATAGGGGGTACCTTGCTCAATAGTAGTAACTGTGAGAGGGACCTCAGAGTCCTAATGGACAATCACTTAAATATGAGCCAGCTGTGTGCTGCAGCTGCCAAAAAGGCCAACACAGTGTTGGCCTGCATTAACAGAGGGATAGAATCAAGATCACGTGAAGTATTAATACCACTTTACAAAGCCTTGGTAAGGCCACACTTGGAATACTGCATCCAGTTTTGGTCACCACGATGTAAAAAAGATGTTGATACTCTAGAAAGAGTACAGAGAAGAGCAACAAAGATGATTAGGGGACTGGAGGCTAAAGCATATAAGGAAAGGCTGCTGGAATTGGTTATGTCTAGTTTAATGAAGAGAAGGACGAGGGGGGACATGATGGCAGTATTCCAATATCTCAGGGCTGCCACAAAGAAGAGGGAGTCAAGCTAATTTTCAAGGCGCCTGAAGACAGGACAAGAAGCAACGGATTGAAACTAATCAAGGAGAGAAGCAACCTAGAACTAAGGAAAAACTTCCTGACAGTTAGAACAATTAACCAGTGGAACAACCTGCCTCCAGAAGTGTTGAATGCTCCAAAAATGGAAGTTTTTAAGAAGAGACTGGACAGCCATTTGTCTGAAATGGTATAGGGTTTCCTGCCTGAGCAGGGAGTTGGACTAGATGACCTCCAAGGTACCTTCCAACTTTATTATTATTATTATTATTATTATTATTATTATTATTATTATTATTATTATTATTATTATTATTATTATTATTATATAAATTCTAGATAGCTTTTTTAAAAAAAATAAGAAAAAAGGTTGATGATACAAAACTTTCATACGGTTGACGTTTGTATCACTGAAGGCACACCAATGTCAATTAGTATTGGAAGACATAATGACAGACATTTGAATAGTACAAAGTGAAGGAAATCTCATCTGATAAAGCCCATTTTAGTTGAGATGATAGCAAGGACTTTTAGTTTGCTTTGCTTGTACATATATAACATTGAAATTGGAATTCAGATGTAGGAAGACTCATAAATTAAGGGGCTATTAAATTATGCAAGTCTTAATAAACTCCATACTCCATGCAGCCAGAAAGACAAAGAGAACACAGAAGTTAAGTCCCTTGCTTCCTTGAATATTATATACAGAATCCAGTTCAATGAAACTAGAAATATAGAATTGGAAAGAGCCATTTAAGTCACCAAGTTCATTTTCCTGCTTCATGCAGGAATCTAATTCAGAATACCCATGACAAATGGTGTAGTATTCCCATGATAAATTATTGTGAAAACAGAAAACTAAGTGGAATATTTTAGGTTGGTGATTTGTTCACATAAAATTGAATTTAATCTTTTCTCTTAATTAATTGCTTTGCCAATTCAACCTTTTTTTCTGCAGCTTTTACTACACTTCTGGAGGATTTAAATCCTCTGCAGCAAATGGAGGTGGAAGAGATGATTTTAGAAGAATTTATTATTATTATTCTTTGAGTCTATTCCCTTCTTATTATAGTGTTTTAGTTTATGTATCACTTTGAGAACCTGTAGCAAATGGTTTAGTAGGTTATTGTTGTTGAAGAAGTTGTTTCTCTTATCCCATTTTTATAGTCTACATTTTCTCTAGATTCCTCTAGACTCAAGTTTGTACAGAGTCAATATCCAATGGCATGTAATGATGGTGCAGTAGTTAAAATGCAGTATTGCAGGCTAACTCTGCCACTGCCAGGAATTTGATCTTGACCAGTTCAAGGTTGATTCAGACTTCCCATCCTTCCAAGGTCAGTAAAATGAGGACTTAGATTGTTGGGGGCAATGTGCTGACATTTGTAAACTGTTCACAGAGCGTTGTAAAGCACTATGAAGCAGTATATAACTCTAAGTGCTATTGCTATTGCTATCCAATGGCACGTGAGGTCAAAGTTGTACTAAAAAACAACATAGAAGCAAGATTTAGAAAGGAATTATTTCTATCAGATGAATGCATGAGCCACAGCTTAGCTTCCATATAGGCTAAAAAGGAAATATTGGTAAGAAAAATGTTCTGCAATTTCAACTTGGAGAATGCTACATTGCCACAACTGTAAGTTCCCAGAGGACCATGCTATTCTATGGAACAGGTGTTTTTTTTTACATTCTGCATTGTGGTCTTTAATGCAAGCAATATAACAAGAGAAACATATGTGAGACGTATTAATAGTGGCTTCAGCTTGAAAGGCAAAGAAATAATAAAATAATTGAAGAAAAGTCAGGAAAATGTTGGCCATCTTCTAGGACATTTCTTTCTGAAAAAGTATGTGGTTTGGCAATTTTATGGTAGCTGCTATCCTATGATGCCATAAAAACAGATTTAAAAAATTGTATTATAAAATGCCCTTTTACATAGTGAGAAATTCTGCATGTATTATGAATAAGCTTTTCCATTTAGGACAGGATGCAAAATAATCCATAGAAGGGAGAGTCTTTGGGGATCAAAAGAACTAGTGCACACTTGACTAATTGTTGTTTGGTGCAGCACAGAGGAGGGAAATTGCTGTTTCTTGAATAACTACTTGGTGGTTGCTTTTAATTATTTTGTTCTTCTCGCAAAACTTACCTAATTGCTATTTGAGAACATTCTTTGGCTGATAATATGTCTAGCTCTCATACTCTCGACTTTCATGTTGATATGCCTTAAAATAGGAAATGGACTAGGTCAATACACTATTTACATCTTCTCCAGATTTTACTGATTATGGAAACAAAGAAAGGTTTAAATTGTATTTTCTTTCTCACTATTGAAGTGCAATCCCTCTTGAATTTGGGAGAATGTTAGAGAGATCAGAATAGGGTTGTGACTAGAAGCAGTCATCTTTATTCAGAAAGAAGCACAGAGTTTAAAAAGCAAATTAGAAATTACCTTTATTTCCATTTTTAAAAAATTGCAGGTTATACAATATATCATTAAGTAAACTGATCATAATTATCTGCTTCTTGGAACCATGATTAACCTGCACACCTTACAATATTTTATTTTTTTACAACTGTCTTCCCAAATAGTCAAATAATAATGAAAACATTCTATTTATCAATAATAAATATTAATCCTTACAGTTTAAAAATGAAGCCAGAATATTATTGAAGGACAACTAGATATTCCATTAACCTGAACTATGGAGAATGGTGGATTAGTTTACTTACACATAACCCTGAAAATCTTCAAAGCAGTCTCCCAACTGCCAAACGGCAGAACATATATAGCACCTGCCAACAGAGAACATAGAGTAGAAGAATTAGGCAATTGCTCTTAAAGTTATGAGTACAATATTTGTACTGATTTTATTTTTTAAAATGGCAGAAAACACCAGAATTTGAAGCCTGTAAGAAGCAGTAAACTGCACTGAACATCAGATTGACTGTATTTCTATTGTCACAAACCCAGAAAGGTGAAACTTGATTCTGGTCTAAATCCCACTGAGAGTTCATTCAAGCATAAATGCAATAAATAAAATTTAAATTGAACAACTTTGTTGGATACAATTTACAATGGATAAAATCCATGCCATATTTATCTCTGAGAATAAGCACTACAAAATCTATTGAGTTTTCTTTTTATCATAAAGCCACGCTACACAGATTTCAACTCACTTCCTCCAAAAGTTTTCTTACCTACCTTAACAGTAACCTACACTAACCTACCTAACAGTATTTCTGAGTGGTAGTTGAATTTTTGTGATATATTAAACAATTTTTATTACATAGGCATTTGTTTATATATTGTCTTGGTCTTTATTTGCTCCCAAAATTCATTCCAAACACATTTTCCAAAGGTACACAAACCCACTAAAAGGAAAGAAGGGCAATCAACTGTGAAAGCAAATATAGAAGAGGGAACATAGAATGGATACCTTCACACTTTCACCTTTTAAAGTTCACTCAGCTTAACACTGATTATAAAGAAAGCCACATATTTCCACAATTTTATTTCACACTAACAGACTTCAAATACAATTTTGTAAAAAAAACAGATTTGAGAAACATTCTGCTATACTTTTTCCTACAAAAAAAAATAGTTTTTGTTGATGGAAAATTAAGATGTTACCAGATTCATATATCTTATTCCTGATTTATGTTGAAACTGATGAAATATGTTTTTAAAAACTGAATCAAATTAACAAAAAAGAATTTAGCTAAGATAATGAAGAATATTAACAAAACTGTCAAAATTATTCCAGATGAAACATTGACTCAGACAAACTAGTTGATGTATGCCATAGCCTATGTGGCTGTTGGAGAATTGGGACTTAAAATAGGAAGGAATGAAGCCATTCAGAAGAGAAAACCTAAATAGAAAATTTACTTGGATTTGAGCAATTTGAAGAATTTGAGGCAAGAAAATTCAAACAATAAGAAAATAAAACTATACTGTGCATGTTGTAAAACATATAGAAAAGGAATTACAGAGATTGTATGATAATTGAAACAAGAATTATAGCTAATATAGAGACAATCTAGAGATAGAACAATTGAGTTCCAGTTTTGCGCAGCTAGTGCGACAGCCGAGGGATCGTAGGGCTCCACACCCTATGGCTGATTTCTCTCTGGGGACCCTAAATGGGCCAAAAGTCACCCCAAAGAGGTGGCAAAGAAGGAAGGAAGTCCTGCTGACTGTGGAGAGACAGTGGTTGATCCAGTCAGTCGAGGAAAGTCCTCCAGAAACCAACAGAAGAAAGGCTAGCGTCATTCCAGAGTCTAGCCCATGGGTGTCAAACTCGCCACGTCATGTGATGTGTCACAATGGATCGTGATTCTTTTTGCATTGCTGGCAATGGGGTGGGCACAGCTTCAGTATGATGAAACTGGCCCATGGGCCGGCAGTTTGACACTCTTGGTCTAGCCCAAGCTACAAGCAGCCAAAGCCAAAAAGCACTAAGTCAAGCTTGATTGTAAACAATTTGGAACTGGGTAAGAATACCAATTCTGTCTCTTCTACCTGATTGATTTCCTGGGGGGAAAAAACCCAAGAAGCAAAAATCCTCTGAAAGTGAGAGGAGGAGGATTTTTGCTCCATCCTCCCACAGACAGAAGTGGTGAATTATTTTTTTATGGGGTACAGAAACATACTGAAATGAAATGAATATAAGATTTAAATCTGGACAAGTGTAAAATTGGTGGAATTACTTAATATTTTCCTGGCAAAAGATTATTGATGAAAACAGAAGGCAATTGCCTGTTTTGAAAACTGAAAAATAAACTGGTGCTGACATCTAGTGGTGGATGCAAATACATAATTATGGCTGCTCTAAACACTCTAAATACAGGAACTGGCAAGTCCAGGAAAAGATAACTTGTTATTGTGACCTTCAACATTTTAACTAAATAAAGAACAGTTATAATAAAAAAAGAAAACATTTTGGGCTATCTATAAAGTGAGAACTATAAAACTGGAAACAAAATTGATTTCCTGGATTATAAATACTTACTGAACTGTGACTTTAAAGCTATTTGCAGAGAAGAGAATACTTTGATGTTTGGCTATCATGGAACATCAGAGGTCTGCAGAAAAAACATATCAAGAAAAAACAAATACTTTCCAGGAGAAAATGTATGCTATGTTACAACTAATTCAAATGACAATGATTTCAAACAATGAGGAAATTAAAAATAACTTTGAAAATTTAAATGAACGTATCTTCAGTTTAACTTCACAACAAATTCTCAGAAAACAAAAAGAGAGCGATCAAGTAAGGCAGATAACTAAGCATAAATTAGAGGAAAGAGATTCAAAGATGGAATTCAATAATGAAAGGAACTATGATTTAACACAGGTGGAGAAAAACTTGCAGAAAATATTGGACATGGAAAAGATAACTTATATTTCAAGATTGCAAAATAAGTCTAAGGACAAGAAAAAAAGATTCGACAAAATGGATTACAGAGCTGTCTGAAGGACTACAAGAATTTGAGAGAAAAAAATGATAAGAGAAACTAAGAGAGAGAGAAAGAAAAAGATTTTCAAGGAATATGATGTGGCAAAACACTCACACAAAAACACTTTATTCATTTATAACAAGATGATTAAGATGATTAATTAAAAAAAGAAGCTTCATATTGATGTGGTTGTTATTTGTAGAAATACTAGAAAAATATCTACATTCAATTGTTATCTACTAAAGGTTGATAAAAGAGAATATTATTGGAAGAAGAGTAAATCAAAGAAAGCTATTATGTGGAGTATGGAACTATAGAAACTAATTGTTATTTATTGTTTGTAAATATAAACCTAGATTACATGCTGTTTACCAAATATTAATGGTGATTATGTTAAAAAATTAATAATATATTAAAAAAGAGATAGAATAATTGAATAATCCAATTTCAGCAAAATTTGCAGTTTAGAGCAACTCAGAATCAATTCTATAAGCAGAGTTATGACCGAGTTGCCCAAATTATTCATTGTAAACTTTACCAAAGGTTTGCATTAACATCTTATGGGATTTTGAAATCCAAACAGACAAATATCTTTTTCATTAAATCCTTGACATAACAGTTATTGAAAAGAAGAAAATCTGTTTCATTGAAGCAGCTGGGTGCTGCTAGGATTGAAAAAAACTAATTGGAAAAAATATGAAATACTGAGATTGGCATATTGAAGTTAACTACTTATGGAAAAAGAAAACAGTTGCTATATCAATTGTGATTGGTGCTCTTGGAGCAGTACCTAAAGGACTCCCGCAGCTTGCTTCAAACTGCCTTAGGTATACCTGAATAATTCTTAGGTCCTTGGTTAGAACTTGAATCATTAAGTTTTCATAAGTCTTAGACTGTCAATATAACAGCAGATTATTCATAATAATATGTGTTTACAAACCTTTAAGTCTAATTTAATGCCATATTTCATTTAGTTGATTTTATATATATCCTATGAAAGAATTTTTAAAAAATCTATGTCCATTCTATGTATTTTGAAATTTTGCTGGCTTAAATGTGTTTAAAATGAAAGGTAAGTGGGTGAGTGAGTCAACCATATTTGCATTTAATGCATCTACATGTTCTAAGTATTAAAAAGCATTTTTATAGACTATATATACTATAGCTTGTCTTGATGAGAGTGTGGCAGATAGGACAATTTTGTTATATGTAATCACATCATCCAAGGGCACCTATCTCAGCTTCTGTGCAGTTAGCAATTGCCCTGTTCTGTGGCACTGCTTATCAGTTCCTTATAAATACATCCACAGATCTGGTAGGTTACACAGCACAACTGAAGAAAAAAGAAAAATGACAAATGTAGACAAGATATTTCATGAGATGACTTCAAGCATTAAAGTATTAATTGTGAATGATCCCTTATTAAGCATTTAGGGACCCTCACTTTCTTTTTTCTCTAAAAGATAACAAGTGGAGTAACATTGATCAAAATGCTTCTTTAGGAAGAAGCTCGGTGGCAGGTCCAGCCAAGCCAATCAAATAGCTGTTGCTGAACTCAGCACTTCCCCTCATTTAGCCAGATAAATGGCTCTTGCAATGGGCAATTTTGTGAAGAGAGGGTCTCATGATTAATTGAACTGAACTAATGGAAAGAAGCTTGGTTACTGGGCTGTGACTGACATTTGCAGTGATTTTTGCAAATAGTTTTAGGAGCGTATCTAAAGTAAAAGTTTCTGGTTACCTGTTTTATCATAAATCTTTTCTCTTGTTTTAAAATCATGGAAATTCTAAATATTATTGAGCTAATTCTGCTCTCTCCATATAAGAGATCGCCTGCCTAAAAATATGTTGCCATATGATATAAATTAATCTATCAATTAATTAGATGTATAGTCTAATTATAACTTGTGGTGAGAGCGGCTTAATTTAATAAACAAATAAGTAGTGTTCTTTTTTCCCAGCAGCACAAATTGGCTTTAATAGAGTTATGATAGTGGTTGCCTTTAATGGAGAGTCTCCAACATTCTTCTTCTTTGATGTAAAGCTTACAAAAGCTGGTGAGTTATAGATTTGAGGTTGGGCTCACATAACACCCATAAATAATATAGTTTAAAGTGTAATACCTATATTCATTCAGCGTGCCCAGTGTGCTAGTTGTTTTTAATCCTGGTTAGTATTGACAGCCTTGATTATTTTTTGTTTGGTAATTTTATGACTCAGGAAACTGTGAAAAACAAATTGAATTATTTCAGTAACTATGGGACTATCTATTAAAAGACAATATTTTTCACTCTGAGCTTCATGTACAAAATAATATTCTTTTTTTAAAATTTCCTACCACTTTCTGGTGATTTGAGCAAGGCAGGCAGAGTTATTCTGTGACTAAACCAGCCTGTGAAATGTCTTTCCTCTATGATAAGAAAGTCTTTCTTAGTTTCTTTAGGAAAACAACTGAATATTATCCTCTTCCAACAGACCTTTGGAGGATAAATTGGTAGCTGTTGCCAGCTGCTATATACTGTCTTTGATAGTTATGTTTCATGGCAATTATATGGATTTATTAGGCATTTTTATACTTTATGTTTTATAATGACTTTATGATGTTTGTGCTTATTATGAGCTTACAAGAGTCTGTGATTGGGGTGGCATGCAATAAATATATAAACTGAGTTAATTATATTATGTTGAAGCTATTTATATTTAATTAATTTAATAGACGAGACTCTTGTCTAACCTTTAGGATTACCTGTTCTCTGTTCCTTAGTATGACAGTGTAAAGAAAAATTGTTCTTATGGATATTGGAGCTATACTGACCAATTACATGTACGGTAATATAAATCCTTGCTGTCAATATTGACTAGATATGCCATCAAAATATTTGCCAAGAAATTCTTAAGAAATGAGCATAAATTATGAAAATCAAACTGCATTCAAGAATTGGGAAGGGGTTGTTATGGTTGCAAATATATTTTAATTAGATCTCTTAATGGCTCAATAAGACATTTTTTATAAAAAAAATTGCGAGCAATATGATTGCTGACTCAATTCTGGCTAATGTAGATGATTGCTTCCATATAACCATTTTACACTTCATAAATGATACAGCATTCATTTAGTTTTTTACATAGTTAGCTTGGGTAAAAACAATTCTTTTCCAAAGAAAGAGTATACAATCTGAAGAAAAAAAAGCTGCTTCAACCAATACTTGAATTCTTATGGAACTACATCCAGATAAATAGATAACAATTGGTGTTAGTTATTTCTTCTTCAACTCAATCCAGATGGTCAGATAAAGAAAACATGATTTTTTTTTACCTTGGAGGGTAACTGAATGCATGTTGGATCTATACTCTAACTAAAGATGGGGAAAGTTTATTTGTATCCAGCCCTTATGAGTTATTTAGGGAACCTACACTTCTGCCTTAGTGAAAATTTTTACATGACTGAACTGCTTAGTTTTGATATATCACAACAGTTCACATGCAAGCATTTACTAATAAAATAGGTTTTGGCTAGTCAAAACATCAGTAGATCTTGGAAAATATGAGTAACATCAAGATGGTGATTATGATATCAGGTTGCTTATGAAGTTGATGTTTGATGCCTCTGGAAACCACCATATTGAATAAGGCTGCAAATAAAATTGGCAAAGTTTTCAATGTTGCCTGATCCTATAATAAAAGTAATAAAATTCCTCAGAGGTGTCACTTTGAAAAACAAAGTGCTGGACTAAGATGGGGCCCCTGTCTGATCTTGTATGCCATACTTACAATACCTCTTCTCTTATGGTTGAATTGAATTTGTCTACCAGGTTTTTTTGTCACTGATCGGTGTTCCATAGCTGTGATACATGGTATGGATAAACAAGGCAACTATTCTATAGTTATAACTCAGTATATTGAGTAGCAGTAAAATAAATCAAGCAGTATGAAGAATATCATGAACCCAGTTTTAGAGATGACTCCTATGAACACAGTTTTAGTGCATCATGATTGAAAAAAAAGCCAAATCCTTTCATATACTAAAAAGCTCATTAATGGCCAAAGTTCTCTAGGCCTAAGAAAGAGCTTGCTTAGAGTGTGTTAGCCATAGACTCCTTGGCTGCTCTTGAATCTCCTTTAATGTCACTTGCATTCAGGCAGATGACTTAGAAATGACAGAAATTGCAAAGATGACAGTTTAATAGAACTTCTTTGCTCTTAATGGATTCTGTGTGCCTTCAAATAACTAGGCCTATTATCTGCCATACTTACATCATTTTTGTCTCTAACCTTCTAAAAGTGTTGATAAGTGGAATATTTTTTTAATATCTCTAGCTCAGAAAAATACTAGCATCTACTGAATTTTTTTATTGGACTCTGCAAAAATTGCACTTCAAATAGTTATTATCTCATTTGTGGACATCCTATGATAAACTGACACTGCTCAACAATGCCCCATGATTTTGTAGAACATGTTCTCTTAAATATGGTGACATAAGAAGAAATTTGAATACACAGTCTCTGCAGATGGGCTTATTAAAATATACTGTTTAAGGTTAATGAGTATTTTGAGATTTGAATAAAATTATTTTCCTTCTTCTTCTTTCTTATGGAGAGGAGAGGTATTCACTCTGATATAATCTCTTTGTGAACCCTGTACATTTCAATGCTTTTTTCCTGTTGAAACTGACATCTCCATCTGGGTTTACTGTTCTTCCATGAAATTGAGAATGTAAGTGTAGCTCTGCCTAGAGTAAAAAAACAATGGGGTGTGTGTATTTATGTATGTATGTATGTATGTATGTGGATCTCTTTTTGCTTGGATTACTGGAAATACTTAAAACTGGTAAATGGATAGTGAATATGAACGGCTAGAAGAAAAATATTTCTTGCAGCCCGACATATGTATTATTATGATAACATAGTGTGTTGATCATTCATTTTTTTCTTAGTAAAGACTATACAAAATTTAAAAAGCAAGTATTAGTATCTGTTTAAAACAAAAACAAAAGATAAACTTACTTTTTTTAAATTGTTCCTTCAGATGTTTACTATATGTTTACTCTATGTTTAAGATCTGGTAAAAGTAAAGATTCCTTCAAGTCAAGCTCTACTCTTCATTACATTATGAACAAATCTACTTAGCTTTCTGAGAAACAAGATAAAAGTGGTTTCCCACTCTCTTTTTCAGAAGGTTTATTGTTATTATTATGGTTCTTCGCACAGTCAGCCAGATGTTCAGACTGATTTGGCATTTTTGTCTACCTATTCAGTCCTTTCCAAGGACTTGAGATAGGCAGATCTGGAAGTTTGATGGTGTTACAAATATCATCGCAGGATGGAAGTTGTTCCAAGTAAAGCCACTTTTTGTAATTGGCTGATGGTGAATTTGTCAATGCCAGTGGTTTTCAAGTGATGCTCCAGTTGTTTTGGGATTGTATCCAAGGTGCGTATTACTATTGGAGCTACCTTTGCTTGCTTCTGCCACAGTCATTCTATTTCTATTTACAGATCCTTGTATTTGTGATCTTCTCCAGTTCTTTCTCTTCTAATCTGCTGTCTCCAAGTACTGCCACATCCACTATCCGGACTTTTTCTTTCTTTCTTATTGACAAGTGTTAAGCCTGGGGTTTAGTTGGCAGACATATGCACAACAATAGAAGGCCAATAAAATTTCCACAGGAATGGATTGTGGAAATGAATAAAATTTAGAGAAATGGATTGTGAATATGTCAGAAATGACAAAGCTGATCTACTTGGTCAGAGAAAACAATAACAACAAAGTTACTAAAAGACTGGAAACCTTACATGGATTTTTGCTGAAATAGCAATAGCACTTAGTAATAGTGCTTTACAGCAGTCTCTGAAGGGTCTACAAATGTCAGAATATTCCCCTTAACAATATGAGTCCTCATTTTACTGACCTCAGAAGGACGGAAGGCTGAGTAAACTTGAGCTGATAAAGGATCAAACTGGTTATTTCCTGCAATACTGCATACTAACCATTGAACCACCACTGCTGTGATTATGGGTTCATAAATTTAAAAAGATGTGGATTAAGTAAGGGGCTTGTATAACCTTGTATTGGATGGAAGACAGATTATAAGAATATAATTTATCTTTTGAACAGAACATCACAAGTATTATATTTAATAACTTTATTTTCTTTTTCTTTAGATTTGTATTTTATTTTATGTAAAATTCTTAAGAAATATAAATAAATAAAAAGAATGCATCTACAATATCTGTATTTATCTTAAGCAACCTTGCCTATATTAACTAATAGCACAATGAGGTACAAAGAGCACAGCAACACATTCTGTGTTCTTCCCTAAACACAGACAGCATTCCAACAGACAGGTTTTACAAAGCTGATACAATTCACTAGGTATCTATAGTCTTCTGCTTTATTTATATAAGGAAGCATGTTGCAAAAATGATTAAGACTGCAAAACCAGAAAACTTATAGAATCTAGCATTCCAAGCAATTCAGCAATAAAGATTTAAATTTAACATCTAAGCTCACTAGAGAGTTCAGTTTAAATATGTGTGATTTGATAAAAATTCTTTTGAATCAAATGAGCTCTGCACAATCTGACAGAGATGGTGTCTATGCAGGAATTTAGTAATGACACAAGCAGGAACATGAATTATATGCAGGATTCTTCTACATAGAGAATGTACTTATTAAAGCATTGATTTTTATAAACAGAAAATTATTGTCTTAAAGAAATACAGAGTACCTGTATACTCTTTCAGAGAAAAAGCTTTAGGGGATTAAATCCCAATTTTGATAAAATCCATTTAATAGATCACGATCTATTAGTTTTATACTCAAATTAATATTCATTTGGAATAGTGACATTTGCACTACTTTTGTTAATACTTTTCCAAGTGGTAAACCATACATTCCTTTATTGTATTGGTTGTGCATAGTGATTGTATTGGTAAAAATATCTGTGCACATTGTTTCAATTATTTAATGACAAAATATTATGTAAAATGCTGGCATTTTTCTATTGATTTTATAATTGTTATATCATTGCCTGATAGTTATAAAGTATAATCTACAACATCATTAAATATTTGTTTCTTACAAAAAGAGCTGGATAATACCTAATGCATATTTACCATAGATTTTATGTTTAAACATATTCTTGGCATACTGATAGTTTCAGTTCCACCATGTTTCAAACAAGCATAAAAAGTCTTTACAATCCCCCATAATCACAAATTCTTTAATAATTGCACTGTTTTCCTATACAGATGACCTATTTGTGAGGGTCATTCTCCAAAATATCAAAACTGTTTCTGAGGAAGATTTAAAAACCATCCAGTTTAAATATCAACTTGACATTATGACTGTAATATTGGCTTTCTACTTCCAAACTTTGGACAGTTACCTTTTTTACCAGACTGTGCTGTATTCATTTCCCTGACAGGTTAAGTGAGTTTCTAACTATGTAATCCTTATATTACAAAGATCACCTCTATATAGTCACCCTAGAAAAATGTTTTCTGCTTTAAAATATTACAAGCTGTCTATACAGAATTTACCAGATTAAAGTGAAGAGAATGAATACTTCACAATGTAATTATTTTTCATTGCATTCTTTAGAGTACTTAAAGATTCTGAAGAATGGTTTTTAAAAAAGGGTTGTTAAGTATTACCTTATGTATGACTTATATATGGCTTACAGACACAATATTGTTTGAAGGAAATGTTTCATCAACATCTTGGCTAAAGCACCTTGACTATATTTATAAAACTCCTTTGTGTTACTTGCATGTTATTATACATAGCTTCAGTGATTCAGACAGCAATACTTTAAACAGAAAGGATCGTCTGGGCTTAATAAATTCAATAGTAATAAAAAAGAAAAGGTTAGCTCTGTAAAGAAAATATTTATACTGAAAGTAATTACAGCAACTTGTATTTATGTAGCACCTTTTAAACCCATGTTCCTTACTTTAAAAATGTAATTAAGGCAAAAGACTATGTGCCAAATCTTTGGTTTTATCTTTATCACCTACTCCAGACTTACTGTGTGGCCTTGGACTAGCTGCCTAAAATCTGATATTTATTCATTTTGAACACAATACTATTGTACATAAGTAACCATTGTAAGCTTTTCAGACTGGATATTATAAAATACCCTATAAGAACAATGGTTTAGTTATCTTCTATATGATAGTAAATAAGAGGAGGCTGACTTGCACACCCAGAAATTATTCTACCATCTTTGAATGTTTGTTTGAAATAAACATCCAAAGCCAGGCCAATAATTTAAGTAGCACAGTAGCTGGAAATCAATATCTTTACAATAGCCTTCAGGTTTGTTTTCTGTTTATTGTACTAATAAAGTAATTGGATGAGAATGGCATTACAAAAGTACAATCATGTACAGCAATACTTTAATTTTTACATAGAAAACTAACTTAAAACCAAATTTATTTTTGTGCTTAGTTTAGAAACAATCTAGAATGCTAAAAGAGATTATCATAGTGCCCTTCCTCAATAATAATAATAATAATAATAATAATAATAATAATAATAATAATAGTAAAGTTGGAAGGGACCTTGGAGGTCATCTAGTCCAACTCCCTACTCAGGCAGGAAACCCTATACCATTTCGGACAAATGGCTGTCCAGTCTCTTCTTAAAAACCTCCAGTGTTGGAGCATTCACTGCTTCTGGAGGCAGGTTGTTCCACTGGTTAATTCTTCTAACTGTCAGGAAGTTTCTCCTTAGTTCTAGGTTGCTTCTCTCCTTGCTTAGTTTCCACCCGTTGCTTCTTGTCCTGCCTTCAGGCGCCTTGGAAAATAGCTTGACTCCCTCTTCTTTGTGGCAGCCCCTGAGATATTGGAACACTGCTATCATGTCCCCCTTCGTCCTTCTCTTCATTAAACTAGACATACCCAATTCCAGCAGCCGTTCCTTATATGCTTTAGCCTCCAGTCTCCTAATCATTTTTGTTGCTCTTCTCTGTACTCTTTCTAGAGTCTCAACATCTTTTTTACATCACGGTGACCAAAACTGGATGCAGTATTCCAAGTGTGGCCTTACCAAAGCATTGTAAAGTGATATTAACACTTCACGTGAACTTGATTCTATTCCTCTGTTATAATAATAATAATAATAATAATAATAATAATAATAATAATAATAATAATAATAATAATAATAATGATGATGATGATGATGATGATGATGATGATGATGATGATGATGATGATGATGATGATGATGCACTGTGTTGGCCTTTTTGGCAGCTGCAGCACACTGCTGGCTCATATTTAGATGATTGTCCACTAGGACTCTGAGGTCCCTCTCACAGTTACTACTATTGAGCAAGGTACCCCCTATACTATATCTGTGCATTTGGTTTTTCTTGCCTAAATGTAGAACCTTGCTTTTTTCACCATTTCATTTTGTTAGATAGCACCCAGTGTTCAAGTCTTTCCAGATCCTCCTGTATCTTAAGCCTGTCTTCTGGAGTGTTGGCTATTCCTGCCAGCTTGGTGTCGTCTGCAAATTTGATGAGTTCCCCATCTATCCCCTCGTCCAAATTGTTGATAAAGATGTTGAAGAGCACTGGGCCCAGAACAGAGCCCTGGGGCATCCCACTACACACTTCCCTCCATGTAGATGCAGTTCCATTGAGGACCACACGCTGAGTACGGCCGGTCAGCCAGCTACAAATCCATCTGGTGGTGGTGCTGTCTACCCCACATTTTTCTATCTTGACAAGTAGTAGGTTGTGATCTACTTTATCAAATGCCTTACTGAAGTCCAAGTAAATTATGTCCACAGCATTCCTCTGATCCATTAATTTTGTCACTTGGTCAAAGAATGCAATAAGATTTGTCTGGCATGATCTATTTTTGATGATGAAACTTATCAGAAAAATCAGTGAAAAAGAGACAGAGGTAGTAGTGACAGGTGCTTCCAGTATAGATTCCCTTTGGGAATCCTTGCAGCAGAATTTTTTGCTGGTAAGTGATTATGTACTAGTTTTTGGAGCTAATGTACTGGACTGAAACTGCTGCTTAGCAAGAACAGGAACACAACACTATTTTCTTCTTCTGCAGTTAAATGATTCTTAAAATTATACATTCTTATGTATTACTTATTTAACAAATGAAATGGAACTGTTTAGGTTCCATAAATATGATCACATATTTATTTTTAATATTACTAATTAGAATCTCTCTGAAAGTTATAAATTTATATTATGAAAGATATAAGAAGCAAATCAAAACTCAAAAGCTTTAAAGAATTCAAAGGCAGCTTTAGCATCATTTAAGTCATATTGACTCAATTATTCTCCTCTCAGCTCACTCATTTTTTACAAGAAAAAATTGATACATGTCTGTTCATGACTGCTTTTATGATTTCCAGTGACTTTTCTGGCATTTTTAATCACAATACTTCCAATTTTTTGGATCTTTGAATGAACCAAACTATGTATTTAATACATTTATATTCTGTTATGGCACTTCATAGGCAAATAACATATTAGGTTGCTTTTTCAGACACAAACTATTAGCTTCTGCAAGATGGGAAAGTTTAGCATGTCATATACACCATTTTATTTCAGTGGAAAAACATTCTCTACTACAGTTATAATGTGTATGGAGCTGGTAGCTATATCTCACTTTTTATCCCACAGTTAAAAATTCAGTGTATTATGAAATAGTCCACAGAAATCAGTCATCATGTTACGCAAATTTGTGTCAACTCAAAGGATTTTTTTATTTATTTATTTATTTATTTATTTATTTATTTATTTATTTATTTATTTATTTATTTTTTATCCCGCCCTTCTCCTTACGGACTCAGGGCGGCTGACAGCCTTGTAAAACAGATACAACAATAAAAATACCCAGTTTAAAACCTAATTAAAATGAAATATTTACTGTGGCCTATGTCAATTAAAATTACTCTTAAAACCCCACTAAAAATTCCCCTAGGCCAATCCCGCTTGTTGGAAGAGCCATGTCTTAAGG
>NW_015387414.1:77679-78687 GCF_001527695.2 Protobothrops mucrosquamatus
TCTCCGAGGGAGCCAAAATTTCGCCCCCTATAGTCAGCGATGGAGTCAGCTGACTATGCCGAGGCGCCGGCAGCCACAGCCACTCGGTCTTGGAAGGGTTGAGCCTGAGTCTGTTCCTCCCCATCCAGACCCTTACGGCCTCCAGGCAACGGGCCATCACGTCAAGGGCATCGTTGGGGTGGCCTGGGGTGGAAATGTATAGCTGAGTATCATCAGCGTACTGATGGAAATCCACCCCAAAGCTGCGAATGATCTCTCCCAGCGGCTTCACATAAATATTGAACAAAAGGGGAGAGAGGACTGACCCTTGTGGGACCCCACAAGTTAGGGGCCTTGGGGTCGACCTCTGTCCCCCTGCCAATACAGACTGCGTACGGTCGGTGAGGAAGGAGGAGAACAACGCATAACAGTGCCTCCCGCTCCTAACTCACCCAAACGTCGCAGCATGATACCGTGGTCCACGGTATCAAAAGCCGCTGAGAGGTCCAAAAGAACAAGGACAGAGGAATGACCCCTGTCCCGGGCCCTCCAGAGATCATTTACCAACGTGACCAATGCCGTTTCCGTGCTGTATCCCGGCCTGAAGCCCGACTGGAGCGGGTCCAGATAGACTATTTCCTCCAGGTGCCGAGGGAATTGCTGCGCAACCACACTCTCAACAACCTTCGCCACAAAGCGAAGGTTGGAGACCGGGCGATAGTTAGCCAATACATCTGGGTCCAGGGAGGGCTTCTTAAGGAGGGGCCTCACCACCGCCTCCTTTAAGGCCGCGGGGAAGGCACCCTCCCGCAAAGAAGCGTTTACAATTTCCTGGAGCCAGGCTCGTGTACCCTCCTGAGCCGCCAGTACCAGCCAGGAGGGGCACGGATCCAGTAAACATGTGGTTGCATTCAGCCTCCCCAGGATCCTGTCCACGTCCTCGGGAGCCACAGAGTCAAACTCCTCCCATACAACAGTCTCAAGACCTGCTCCCGTCTCCTCCCCCGGGGCCACCCAGTCAGAGTCAAG
>NW_015387414.1:80134-125423 GCF_001527695.2 Protobothrops mucrosquamatus
GTCCTGAGGACCGGAGCACCCACAAGCTTGTAAGCAGCGTGTGCGTGCTCCCAAAACCCGATATGGTCCTCTGCTCCCGCCATATCTGCCCCTCCCACTGACCGTACTGATCACACCACCCTCCCTTAGCCCCCCAACCTCCCCCCTCACCATTCTAATGCCGCGTCCCTCAGACATGGCCGACCTTGGCCTCAGGGAGGCATCCCCCCTGCCCCCCCTAACCACCCCCGTACCACCTAAAAATTTTATAAAACACCTCTCTAAAAAAGCTCTTAATTTCATTTTTTTCCCCTCTGCTGCATACCACCTCTCGGGGCTCCACACCCCTTCATCGAGGCAGGCCCTTGGAATTGTACTGGGCCAGGCCTGCGCGAGGGGGGAATCACGCAGGACCAGCAGATCCGTCCTGGAGTACATTCCGAGTGAGCGATGAGTCCGGCAGCAGGGAACCAAAAAGGGGGGGAAACAGTCCTCGTGGAGTTGGTCAATTCAGGGAGCTGCTCCCCAAGCCCTCGCCACGTCCTCTATCCCGGCTAGGTCTTCTACTGGGGCGAATCCTTCGGACCTCCGCCGGGCGAAATCCCAGCCGAGTGTTCCATCCCAACCAGGTCTTCCGCCAGGCCGAGGCCTTCCAAATCCCCCCACCGGAGTCTTCCATCCCGGCCAGGTCTTCCATCTGCCCGGCCAGATCTTTCACGATGGATCCTCCAAGTCGCCGGGTCGAAAGCGGGCCGAGGCCGGGGAGTCCTCCACTGGGCCCTCGGACTGCCAGGCCGCACCCCTCACCCGGCCAAATCCTCGCCGGGCCGGAACCGGGCCGGAACCAGGCCGCGGCCAGGCCGCCAGACCCTCACCAGGCCAAACCAAGCCGAGTCCTCCGCCGGGCCCCCGGGTCGCTAGGCCGCCGGGCCACCGGGTCGCCGGGTCATTTACCATTACTATTACCTGGTAACAGTTGAATTTATACTTCTATCATCCTAACTTCATTTTGAGGAGTATTCTGTTTGGTCAACTAGACATTAAATCTGTTTTAGGACTTGTAAATTGTTGCCATCTAATCTAACACAACCTAAACTAAATCTAAGCACTTTAGTAGGCGGTATTACTTCCTTTGAAAAAAAAATCTTTATACAGTAGTACATTGAAATCTAACTTCTTGTCCAAGGTGTAAAAATAAATCTTTTCCATTCCTTTTGTTGAACTGTTCACATTACTTCAATAATGTTATTGAATCATGGGTCTGCACTTATGTCAACTAAAATTATTACTTTTTGCTGTTATATTTCTCCTGAGAATAGTAAATGTCCTTTTATATGAGCAAAATAAAATGAAAATTGAAAAAGAAGTATTTATGTATTACTGGGATGAATGTTACAATAATTTTCAGCTCTCCTATGTTGCCTTGATTACAAGATTCCTAATCATTTTGGAATTTGTTTCCATAGAGCACTGAGGCATATCAGAATTATTTCGGCTTTCATTGACTAGCTTTGTGGATTGCTATTTTTACCATCTTTTTGCCTTTTTTTAATCATTGAGGAACTCTGCTCTCACATTGTTTATTTCTTTACAGCCCAAGACCAAGTTACAGAAATTAAAAAAATACAGAGCACTATTAACATACATATAAATGTGTGTGTGTGTGTGTGTGAGAGAGAGAGAGAGACAGAGACAGAGACACAGACACAGACACAGACACAGACAGACACAGACAGAGAGACAGAGAGACAGAGACAGAGATAACATCACACAGATGTTCTACTTGGAGACTACTTTGGGATATTTTTGTTTCAAACTGAAATGAAACTTTAATTTAGGGATTGATAATTAGAACTGTTTATGATTATAGAAATAGTGTGCATTATTGTTAATCTTAGAATAAGAGTTAATATATTTTATGTTTGTATCTGTACCAAAGAAATTTGAAAGTTATTTTTTTTCTAATTGTATTTTTCTTTTTCTGCAATGCTAATTGCACCTTCTTATTTAAGGTACCTGACCTTTTCTTTCTTTAATTTTCATTTTGTCTTTATATTTTGTCTCTTGTTGAAATTTAATTAAAAAAAATTAAAATCAGTGGACCTTATCAGATAAAGAGTGGGTGTATTATTTCGGATTGCCAATGTGCATTCAGTGAATGCTGTAAAAGGATGCATGAAACAGACTCAATTTCTGTAGTTGAGCAGGTACATGCTAAGTCTTCATATGGACGGCTGGCATATCAATCAGCTGTATTCACCTTAAGGAGAGCATCTATAATATGACTAGGGAAGTTGAGAAAGTTTGGCTCTGTCCATCTGAATGTTTGAGTCCCATACTCCCTAATACTTTTCCAAAGGTGTTTTTCAAAGGCAACTGGACTTTCTTGTTTTTTTCCTTTTAAATTACACTTCTTTTCATCTTGGAGGTTCTTTAGTTGGACTGTTTGTTGTTAGCTTGTTTGACAGTTTCTTAATTGGAGTATTGCTTATTTCTTGATTGTTGGTCTGATGTTAATCTCGGAGTTAATCTATACTCAATGGAAAACTGATTGCTGGTAGGGAGAGCATAGAAGAATATTTTCTGATATTCTTAAATGAAGCATATACAAAACTGCAGAAGTCTATTTCTTATTAATTTGAATGGGAAAATGTGTCTGCTGGTTTGGCTTCTTGGTACAATTGCATATGTAAACTTCCAAAGAATATTCAAGGACAGTCCAATGTCCAATGCATAGCAAACAGAATGTTTAAGACCCTAATTCAATATATTGGTTTTAACATTTAAATTGTAACTGCTTTCTTGATCTGGGACCTAATTAACCCTCTGTTTCTTTCTGTTCCTCTATATTCTGTTCAATTTCTCATGCTGGCTTCTTGACCTTGAAGTCTGCTGGGCAGACTTGAAAAGAGAAAGGAGATATTATGCCAAACTGTATGAATTATCAGACTTCCAACTTTATATGGTTTTAGATCAAAATTATTTGTATTATTCATTCATTCATTCATTTAAAAAATAAAAAATAGCATGGTATCTTTCTAGCATATCAGCAAAAAAAATCATACTCAAACTACGACAATAGCAGTTGATCAGAACTACTACTATTGAAAATAAAGAAACACATTTGCTTAACAAACTTATTCTATCTTTAGTCCTGGATTCCCAATGAGCACTTGTCTAGAAAAGTCTTGGGCCAGTTCTTGAAACCAGTAACGACTGTAAAGAAGTTAAATAATATTACAAATTAGGAAAGTGTCATCTTCTTAAGAAAAATCCAGAATATAAAAGGATTTGTAAAGATGGATAAAAAGTGGAAGAAATGGAAATTCATTTTTCTAGAGACATCCAAAGGAAATTATGTTAACATTTGACATTGTGGAAATGTTAAATTATGATGACTTTTATTCTAGGAAGGAAGGAAATATTTTCTAATTAACAAATGCTAACAAATTATTTCAGCCTAGAGGGGAGTTCTGACCTTTTTATATTAGCTGTGGCATACTGACCTATCTTCTCCACCTTGATTCTCTTACACTGCTGTCTTAGCTAGTTGTCTATTGGGATCAAGCACAGATTGGCTTTATGTTTGAAATTATCCAGAAAATCCATCCTTTAAATGAACAGTGTTGTGCATATTTTCTTTTTCAGATTTCCTTAAAAAGATTAGTACTTGAGTACTTTTATACTTGTGTCCTAGAGATCGTAAGTGATTTTTCCTTTAATTTAGAGGAAGTTCAGAGAAAACTTTTGAATACTTGAGTCGATACTTCAAAGACCCTTTATTATTTCTTGATCAAACAATAACGAAAAAATACCCTAATAAAAAAAAGAGGAAATTAAAGGATCATATCAGATGAACCCTGCAATTTCCTGGTAGAATCCCATTTGAGTACTAACTAAGCCTGTTAATGCTTAGCTTTCAAGCCATAACAAGGTCAGCTTCATGCTGCCACCTGCTGAGAAATTCATCTAATATGCTGATGGACTAATTCCCTACCTACATTACATTTCAAATCATGTTTATCCAATTTCCAACAGCTTATTAAAAATGTCCTAGAACCACAATAGAAATGAGATCCACTACAGTATGATTAGTTCAGGCGGAAGGCTTAAAAATATTTCATTTGCCTTATACTATTAACAAATGAAACCCTATTAATTATAGACAAATGTTCCCTAAAAATGTTTCCTAAAAGCCAACAGGTCTTGGCAAATGCACTTTTATACTTAAAGAGATATTTCACGTATCTACTTCTGGACCATTTATGAATTTGGTAGCTTGGATATCCAGCTGCCTTTGCTCAAGAGCCATGATCAGTCTAAAATACTTACCCAGAGTATTCAGCTACCATCTTAGCAGTGTTCACTTATTCACAACTAAAGAGGTCCTAATCAAGCACAGAGAAATGAGGATTGTTTCCTTTTGTTCTTCTGTTTAATTAAATTTATTCCACCTCAATGCCAGTGTTCATCCTGAATCTTTTGCTATGTAAATGAAAAAGTTACCTTTTTAAAGAAGAGCAAGGAGTGCATGATTGGAGAAAAGTCTGCCACTTAATGATTAAGGAAAATCTCAGGTGTATATGTTACCCTGCATATTACCTTCTAGTTCCAACTGAAATAAGAAAGTTATTTGAGAAGATGTTGCTTTGTTTCTTTTTTAGAATTAATCACCTGCACAAAATTCTGTAGTCTACTCTGACATTCAAGTCCAATATTCTACAGATTATTTCCAATTTAATGTTTCCACTTCTATTTCCTTGCTTTCGGGCAGGCAGTTTCTAATACACATTAATGTGTAAATCCAATTGAAGGGTTTATACTGAATTTTACCTTGTTTAAAATTTTAAGTTGAACTAACACAGTCATAGAAAAAAAGAAGTGTTGGCCTACAAAATACTTCTTCCCAATCTGGAGCCTCAGCTGATTAAATAAGATATACCAAGGGGAACAAATAAGCATAGGCTTTAAAAAGATGTCAGTGAAATTTGATTCCATCATTTATTTCTTCTTTCATTATTCATTGGCAGAACATATAAACCACTCCAATCACTACCAACTGATTTATCATAGTTAACCTATGGGATATCTCAAATAAAGAAAAAAGAAACTATTTTCTTTGCAAAACAGAGATTCTATATGGTCTGTTTTCCTAATAGGTGGACTTTTTAGTCAGCTCATTTTCTAGCTCTTATGTTTCAGCTCATGGTATATTCTGTACATAGGTCACTTTAGAGTTCTTTAGATAGTAAAGGACTATCTTTTTAAAAAAACAACTAACTGCTTTGTGGGTAGTTAGCATGAAAGAATAGTTTTGTATCTCAATGACTATTTCCTCTACACTCTCACATATATGCAAAACAGTGTATATATGTACTGTGTTTTTGGTGTCTATCTATAGGCATGTTTACAGTAAGTCTCTCTTTTCTCCACATTATAACTATGGTTACAACTATTAGGAAATGCTTTTAGTTGCTGTTGGCAAGCTATCCTGCAGCTCATCAGGGATTTTAAATAAAAACAGAAGGAATGTGCCTTACAGCAGGATGGTTTTCACCTATCCAGATTTTTAAGTAGCAAAGCACAACTGTACAATGTACAAGAAAGGTGAATTTAAATTTTGTAGTTAAAAAAAGATTCAGAGTGGAAGCCAGTCATCTTAATATTGGGTTCAGTTATACATAATTAAAAATAATGCTTCATACAATACAGTCTCAAATATTAGGACTATAACTTCTTTGCACTTTTGGAAAAGAAAATGGTAATCTACTCTTGTAAACTTTGAAAAAAAACTCAAATGTATATGCACAACCAGAATGAACATCAATATGATATTGGACAATTAGACTTTCAGGTTGGATGGTATCCAATATGCTGCTGGATAAGAACAAAGGAAAAGTCTTGGTGCTTATGATGTGACTATATTTAAATTAGAAATAAATAAAAATATCAATTCAGTTGCTTATATGTCCAGAAACAAAAACAAAGTTTGATACTATCCTATACCAAAATTAAATTGACCATATACTTGGCAAGCAAAAAAAAAAACCGCACTTCACTTCTTTGTAATGATTCACCCAACAGAAAAAGAAATTAATACTTTTATTTCATTATTTAATTATTTTTTAAAGTGTCTATATCAGTGATGGAGAACCTTTTAGAGACCGAGTGCCCAAAACCCGTCCCACCTCCACCCCGCCACCAGTCTGCCCCCACCTGCCCGCAGGGCCACTCACCGCCTCCATGGCCCACTGCAGCAGATCGCTCAGGTGGCCCTGCAGCACCATGGTGGCCATGCCTTCCACCCATGCCCCGCAGCATCATCTGAGTACAACAGGGCACGAGGGCAAAATCTTGTCCCTGCTGCCTGGTTGCCATGTGCTTGGCTGCGCTGCTCTGCACAGGCCACGCCCAGGGGTGACTCTCCTCCAGGGGGGCTGCTGGTGAGGAAGGGGCCATGGGGGAAGGTGGGGCTGGGGCAACGACATGCGTGCCCACAGAGAGGGCTCCGAGTCCCGCCTCTGGCATGCATGCCATAGGTTCTCCACCACTGGTCTATATGATAAGATTTCTATAGCTTTTCCTAAAACACTATTTTCTCCAAAAAAGATCATAATGAACATTTGTTACAACTCTAATTTACTATGTATTTATGTTCAACATGGGACAATCTGGACCAATAGTATATGTGTTTAAGGCAGTGGTCGGATTCAGCCGCTTCACACAGAACCGGTAGCTAATTTTTTGTTGCCCAGGCCCAGAATGGACTTCTGGAAGCAACATCCACACAGAGAACCGGTTGTTCATATATTTGAATCCCACCACTGGTTTAAGAGTTCAGGACAGTTTGGGAATCTATACTGTTAGGCAAATATCTGCAAAGGGCTAATGCCAGTCAGCCAAAATGGGACAGCACACTTTTCTATATCCTGAGAAAATAAAGATAGTGGTAATTCAACATAGACATTATTTTAATGTTTAACCTTGAGGAACCAAGGAGGGCACTGTTTCCACTGTTTACATAGCCTATAAGAGATCTTTTTAGTGCAGTTTCTTGGAATACCATTGATATTATATTCTTTGTAGCTCTTTTTATTTTAAATATAGTTTATTGCTGATACTTTAAAAAATAATATGGTTGATTTAGAATGCTTTGATTTAATCACCTCCTCCCTCTCCCACTCCTATTTCAGTCTTCAGATTATGATACTGTAAATTAAAAATAGCACATATAAAGCTATCAACAAACACTGTTAATCTACATAAAATCAATGGATGCTGCATAAAGTTTTAAATCCCAGTTGTTTTGTGCCAATCTTAATTCAGATTTATAAATCACATGATAAACCACCAGCTATTCATTAAAACAAGCAACAGAACTACTGTAGTTAATACATTAGACTGATATCCAGGAAATCTAGGTTCAATTGTCTTTAGCCATTCCAGTTGTATGGATATTATGGGATAGACACTTTCTTTCAACCCAATCTCTTCATGGGATTGGAAAAAATGCAAGGAGAGAGCACAAGGTATGTTTGTGTTTAGCTTCTGAATGTTGTAAATTCAGCAAATGAATTATATTTCTGGTGTTACAATAATTATGTAATTGCATTTATATGCCCCATTATTGATTCAGAGAATTGTTGGATATCATACTCAGACCAAATTATAATAGGAGATTCTTCTCCCATATGGGCCTGAACAAATTGTCCTTTAAGCAATCTTTTTTGTAGTCCTTGATTATTTGACATAGTTTCTATGTAATGATAGTTTATTCTTTAGAGTACAAAATTCCTACACTTCAAAACTGAGTGAAAACATAACAAACATATATCCTTTATCACTAGCTACTCATGTTCAAATTTATCAGGTTGTTTGATGTGTTTACATCTAACTAGATATTTGGATACCCAATGAGATTTATAGTAATGGAAAAGAATCCAATTAAAACCAGATGCTAAGGGTTTTTTTGCACTTTGCCAGGTCTTGCCAACTCCTATTCTGGGTTACAGCTGTTTCCCAACTCACCTTCTTTTTTATTTCCTGCTTTCATTAAGTAATATCTTCTCTCCTTTTTCCATTCTAACTGTTTCACCAGCCTGAGATCTGGCCAATCCTTAGGTGCCCTAGAAGATTCTGGTTATGTCTTGTAAATTTTTTTCAAAGAGAAAGTTCTATGCAGTTGTTGTGTCTCAAAGAAGAGACCTTCTTGGGCCTTGCATGAGAATGTAATGTAATGTAATGCAGTGTAAATTGACTCTGCTTTAAGCCTCTTTAGTATAAAAGGAGAGAAAAAATGCTTTTGGGCTGTCAAAGTTTTGTTGCTGTAACCTATATCATTAGTGTTTCAGTATTTCTTATGCACACTGTTTCCTGACCTGGCCTACCTGACATAGATTTGGGATAACAAGGACTGACTAGTCCAAGGTTATCCATCTGGCTTCCTTGCCTAAGAGGACGAGAACATGAATTATCCTGATTTAGTTCTGGATCTTAATCATTAATTCATGCTGGCTCTCTTAGCTTGGAATTTATCAAACTCCACAATATTAAATGAAAGTATATACAGTACATTCTGTAGACATGTTATATATACAGAACATTGCATTCAACTTATAAGAGCAGATGGATTTTTTGTTGTAATTTTTCTTCTCTATTTCATCCATTCAGTACTTATCTGAAGACTGATTCAGCATAAGCCTTCAAAGTATCTACAAGAATGCATTTCCACTCCAAGAAGAGAATGACATTCCCTCTCTCTCTGTCTCTGTCTCTGTCTCTCTCTCTCTGTCTCTCTATTGTGAATGTTTCAAGTATGACCTAGAAAAAAATGTCTTGGGCCTTGCATGAGAACAGTCTCTCTCTTTAATCATATCTCCAAGTTTCTGTAAGAACGTTGAAGAATGCCTTCATTTTAAAGTACCCACTGTTTTTTATAGTCTCACATAAAAAAATGAGGTAAAGTTAGGATACTTTAATGAAAAGCAGAGAAGCACTTTAGTAATGTTTGGCCCAAACACTTTTTTTGAATGCTTTTTAGGGAAAATACAACATATAAGTATAAATACAGTTATATGGAATATTAATCTCTATTAATTCATGTTATTCCTGTTTTACAGAAATAAATTAGGCATTTTTTCACTTTGTATTGATTTTCAGAAGCTCTTCTTGTTATATGTTTGCCTGTTTTGCTAGAAGCCAAAGAGATTGTGGAGTTCTTACACAAATTCAGACACTATTTCCTCAAACAGTTTGTGGAATTTCTGTTGCATTTTTGGATGAACATTAAATATTATAAAAAAGCAAATCTTTGGGGAAACACTCTGTTTTGCACAGACACATTAAACACAATGAAGTCAGGCATATCTTTATGAAGGGGAAATTTTATCTTATGAATGTCTGTGTAAGGACTGTGCAGTGCGTTTGGATTCAAAAGGAAAAAAGTGCTTCAGTGCACATGGGTGAGCACACAGTACCTGCCAGCAACTTCTTAAATCAAATGCATCACTTCCTAGGATCACAATTAACTATTGAATGTAGCTGCACAATCCTGAGAAAAGTTAAAACTTATTTAAGCAGTTGCCAATAGGTGTTATTTGATTACTCCTACATGCTCTGAAAAACCTTTGTTAATTTAAACTGAATGTGTGTATATTTAAATGCACCAGAAAGAACAAATTCTGAACTGAGTCTGTGTCAAAATACACACCTGCATCATGCATTGACATCTGCACAACACTAAATATAATAGCAGGAATCTATTATCAGAAACTTATATGTGAACCTTTCTGATCTTGTGAAGTCAGTTCTCCTAAATATACAGTATACAAGCATTTGTTAAAAATATGTCACAGACAGTGTGGAATCAAAGGTTTCACTATCAATTATTTCTTCATTACATTGTAAGGAGGAGGAAACCCCAATTATAAGCACAGCAGCTAAGTGGCCCCTGGAGTAACTTGAAGACATGGAATTAATGGAGCTGCGCACGCTTTGGAAATATTTGGACTTTCTGGAAGTAAAAGCATTTTACCACACAGCATTTCTGTGTTATTTGTCGAAGCAGCCCACTTGTTTAAGCAGAACCAACTCCACATGATGCTAAATAAAAGATGCTGTTGTCCTGAAAATATTAACTTCAAATCAAGGATACTTTAATACATTAACATTATTTTCCTGGCTCATACAGGAAAAAAATGTTTATTTTAATAAACTGTTTAGAGGTACCATGTTCATAAGAAGTCCAAAGCATTTTTTTATTTATTTAACTTATTTACTGTCCAACTCTCAACAACTCTGAGCCATTTATTAAAATCAATTAAAAATGTAGACAGAACTAAAAAAATAACAGTTTTAAAGTTAACACAACCCTAATACTGAATGATATTGTGCAAGAAGAATTTTATCGATTTATCAAATTTTATCAAAGAATTTTGTTATTGACTCACATATGTCAGTGTATGTTAGGATAAATGGAATATAATGATAGAAAGATATTAGAAAGTTTCCTGGAGAAATGTCTGCAATAGCAATTATCCCAAAAACACAAACTAAGGTTTGCTTTACCATGTTAAGCATATATGTGACATTAAGGAAAAAGACAAAGGAAAAAATTGCACATGAACCTGGATTCATTCGTTCATTAAATAATAAAATCAAGGATTCTTTATACAGGAAGTCTTCATCTTATAACAGTAATTGAGAACAGAATTTCTTTTGCCAATTAACTAATTCCATGGTCATTAAGTGAGGCAACTTCTGCTTGCTTTCAACAAGATTACGAGAGAGGCATGGCGAGGATTGGGGAAGGTGTATGGGTGCTGGTGCACAGGGGACTGCGGGAGAATGCTCAGGCTGAGGAAGCTTATCACAAAAACATGCAATGTTGTTTGCTGGCTTCCCCACTAACATTCTGGAAGAGTGGACAAATGACAGGCACATGATCACAAGTGCAAGCTGTTTGCCAAATGCCTAGAAAGCAATCACATGACCATGGGATGTTAGGACATCTGGAACTCTGAGTACAACTCATAATCACTATTCATTCAGTACAATCATAACTTCACACAATTGCTGAACAAAAGGTCATAAACTGAGGATTATGTTTAAGCCTTACTTAATTTGATTTGTTAGAAGATTGTATAGCCATTTTATCTCTGCAACTATAGTTCTGTAGTGCTAACCGTAAATCAGATTTATTTAATCTCTCACCATGGATGCTTCTATGTGCTAAAGTGTCATGAATCCAAATATATTTTAAAGAAATCCAAATATATTATAAAGAAGTTGTTTACTATAGTCTATGTTGACAATTTATCTAAATTTTCTTATAATTTCTAAATAGTTTCCTCTCAAGCTTGATATTTAAATATTCTCACAAAATGAACATGTCATACTCTAATAGAGCTTGTGTAGATTGTTATCCTGATTACAAAGAGAAATAGTAGAAGTAATATTATTTGTGATGTTTAGAGAGAAGCAATAACATATGCTAATTTGATAGCTAGCCTTTCTAAGCTAATGGTAAACTATTCTTTGGCATGTTTCTAAAAGCACAGAGATCTTGTATTATATCTTTAAGGTCTCTGTCTCAGCTTCTTAGTAGATTAAGTAAGTTTACCTGAATGGGAAAGGAAGGAAGGAAGGAAGGAAGGAAGGAAAGAAGGAAGGAAGGAAGGAAGGAAGGAAGGAAGGAAGGAAGGAAGGAAGGAAGGAAGGAAGGAAGGAAGGAAGGAAGGAGGAAGGGAGGGAGGAATCGTAGGGAAAACTAAGATACACTTATTTACTTATTTCATGGATCTACAAGGTTATCTACTTAAATAAGGGTTTCTGGACAGCCCTATATATTAGATTATGATCATTATTCCCTATACATTTAATAATTACCCCTTTGTGTCTCATATTTGTTGTAAAGAGGGCAGAAATGCCCTTATTGTCTATTTTACATTGCAAAGCCCAGCAAATAGCTCTAGAAATGAAAGGCAATGGAAGAAAGAATGGATTCATGAAATAAATTGCAATCATTAAAAAGGAATTTCTCACCTGTGGCATTCGAAGTGTAAAACCAGAAGGCTACCCACTGGGTACTTTTTCACTTTGTACTTTTCTCTTGTGCAGTTCTGGCAACTTGCTGTGAACAAATTAACTTAATTAATTACAAACATTGCATCCCAACGGGAAAAATGCCAGAGGCTAGTTAATAGATGTCTCAGTATGAAAGGAAATAACTGCTAATTCTGTTGGTTCCTGTTGAACATAGCTGGCCCTGGTTTCCTTTCCTTTATGATCCAGGCTTTGTGTTGTAGGTATTTCTGATAAGTACATAAACCTGTATTGCCTGCTTCTGGTTGGGCATAGCTGCCCATGCATACTCTGACACACACATTCATTTGTACATGTACATATATATTGTAAGGTACAATATTACTGGAACTAGTGCTGAGAAGATTCTAGTTTTTGCACTATACAGGTTCAACTCTCTTGTTAGCATGGAAGGCTAACTTTGGGCTAATCACTCTCTTATCTCTCATCAACCTCATGCTTATTGTTGAAAATGAAGGATGGACTGTAGGTTTCCATGAGCTCCTAGAAGGAAGGTGGACATATATTTTTAAAAGATAAAAGAAAAAACGGTGAGTGGATAGATGGATATAGAGACAGATATCAAATGAGATACAGGTAGACATGAAGAGATACATACAGAGATGTATTTGTTCACATTTTATCTTTCTATTGATCATTTTGTCCCTTTTAGTCAATTTAAAATAGCATGGTCATAAACTGGATTCATATTAGCAAGCATCACTGGAAGCCTAAAACTCTTTTTTCATGACTATTTTGATTGTTAACACAATTATTTTCTATCATGATCATTTCAACATCAGGCAAGCATTTCGAGGGAATTGAATTTGCATGCATGTTACTAAGTTTGCAGTATATAATATTTATAATATTGCAGTTTATAATATTTTCTACACCGAAATCCTTTAAATGGACTTTTTTTTCATCCTTTTATTTTTATTTTGCTTCAATTAATTAAATGTTTGATTATGCATTTTTGGCAGATTTAATAAAAAACTGGATACAAAAAACAGTGAAATAAGTTCCTCTGTCTCAAAAATGCTCCAGAAAAAAAGCACTTCCAACTCACTAGTGGGCAGTAATGTTCTGAAGCAGCAGTAATTTTCATAAAGGTGTGCTCATTCTTCATTAAATCCATGTCTGGCACTTGCATATAACTCTAATGCTCCATTTAATTCTCTAGATTATGTAGAATAAACCTACAAATTATGTTAATAACATACAAAGCAATGAAGCTCTTTCATTCTGACTAGAATAGTGAGTAGGTTCCCATCTGAATTAGGCACTACACAAAAAATGGGGAGTGGGGCAATTTTCTGCCAGCTGCTTTGTTTCAGAATTTCTCCTTGTGCAAGAGTTTCAGAAAGGAAAGACATTCTCTTTTGCCATCTAGTGGAAACATGTCATGCTCTATCAAGCTGGCAAGTGGTTTTGAAGTCAGGAATGAAGGCAACTAACTATACATGTCCCAGGATAATGTTGCAGAATCCAATCTGAGAGAATCATTGGGACCAGAAATTTAGTCTTCCAAGCTTTCAGATCATACTGGAGCCCATCCTCAGGGAACTTCTCTCTCTAGGTGTGCACTGGGCTGTTTTGTGCATAGTATTTATGTGATGCCTGGTTGTATGTGGCTTTTAGTTATTAACTGGAGTGTTGATGGCCAGCTATTAAGTCATTGGTTGTTTACCGACAAGGGGCCCATTTCCCAGGTTTCCTTTGCTATTTTTGTCCCTGTTCAATCAACAATCTTAGTAGCTGCAAAATTGAATGTGTATCCTTGTTCACTGCAATGTGAGGCTACTAATGAGTTCGGGTCTCCTCATCTAACTGTTCGCTCATGTTCTTGCAATCTGATGGTTAGCTTCCTCCCTGCTTGTCCTACATAACCACAGGGCAATCCATACAGGAATTGTTTTGAAGTGACCAAATATACCATATATGATATATGATACTGTATATGATATATGATATATGATATGATAATTTCTTCCTTCAACTTTTATGAAGAGCTATTGATCATTCAAGAACAATTAACATGCTCTTCAACAATCATTTAAAGTCCACTTACAGTTATCTTACAGGATCTTAATAATGATAAACTATGACTTGCAATCACTGGGTTTCAATTCTCAGACTTCCTGCAGATTAAAAAAAGCTACTTAAGAAAATTGGCTACCTTAGTGTCTTATTCTGTTTTATCAAGCGCTGTAGACATGCTCACCAAATACATAATTATTACTATCATACTTGATAAGGGCTAGGAGACCTATATCTAAGATGTTAAAATATAAGCTTCTTTACTATGACTTTTATCTGGAGCTCTGCCATCTGAAGTTAAAGGGATTAAATAGTAGATGGTTTGGAAAAGTTCTGCTGGGAATCATCAAGGATTCTTTACAGTCAGGATAGATTATTTTACCTTAGATCATGAGAGTCCCTTCAAGTATTGCTGAACTTCATGCAGCATGATCAGTTTAGGTTTACTGGTATAGTTCAGCAAAATCTGAAGGGCCACATGTTGTGGACCCTATGTTACCTATCTAGATGAATAGAAAAATATATTTCTTTAAAGCACATTATATATTGCTTCAATTGTTAATTACTATTATCAGGGTTAATTTCTATGCAAAGTTAATATCATGATTGGTTATGTTGATTTATGTTTTGTTGATTGACATTCAATTGTAAGCCATGATTTGCAAGACAGAATGGGTGATTCTCCCAAGACACAAGACTGGATTCACGTAAAATGGTAAACTCATAGATTCGAAACGAAAACTAAATCACGTTACAGACTCGTATCGGTCATATCGATATTAAGTGTTAAATATTAAAGTATGAAATGTAATACCACCTTAAAATGATGACTTTTGATAATGAACTATTCTATCTTTTTATGAACTATTCTATCTTTTTACGCCCAATCTGTCGTAGTGGTGGTCTACCTAGGCATCGACCGACTGGGGCCGTACTCAGCGTGTGGTCCTCAATGGAACCACATCTACATGGAGGGAAGTGTGTAGTGGGGTGCCCCAGGGCTCTGTTCTGGGCCCAGTGCTCTTCAACATCTTCATCAACGATTTGGACGAGGGGATAGATGGGGAACTCATCAAATTTGCAAATGACACCAAGCTGGCAGGAATAGCCAACACTCCAGAAGACAGGCTTAGGATACAGGAGGATCTGGACAGACTTAAACGCGGGGTATAAATTTAATAAAACTAAAACTAAACTAAAACTGGGCGCTATTTAACAAAATGAACTTCAATGGTGAAAAAAGTAAGATTCTACATTTAGGCAAGAAAAACCAAATGTACAGGTATAGGGTAGGGGGTACCTTGCTCAATAGTAGTAACTGTGAGAGGGATCTTGGAGTCCTAGTGGACAATCATTTACATATGAGCCAGCAGTGTGCTGCAGCTGCCAAAAAAGCCAACACAGTGCTAGCTGCATTAACAGAGGGATAGAATCAAGATCACGCAAAGTATTAATACCACTCTACAATGCCTTGGTAAGGCCACACTTGGAATACTGCATCCAGTTTTGGTCACCACAATGTAAAAAAGATGTTGAGACTCTAGAAAGAGTACAGAGAAGAGCAACAAAGATGATTAGGGGACTGGAGGCTAAAACATATAAGGAACGGTTGCTGGAATTGGGTATGTCTAGTTTAATGAAGAGAAGGACGAGGGGGGACATGATAGCAATGTTCCAATATCTCAGGGGCTGCCACAAAGAAGCGGGGGTCAAGCTATTTTCCAAAGCGCCTGAAGGCAGGACAAGAAGCAATGGATGGAAACTAACCAAAGAGAGAAGCAACCCAGAACTAAGGAGAAACTTCCTTACAGTTAGAACAATTAACCAGTGGACCAACCTGCCTCCAGAAGCTGTGAATGCTCCAACACTGGAAGTTTTTAAGAAGAAACTGGACAGCCATTTGTCCGAAATGGTATAGGGTTACCTGCCTGAGCAGGGGGTTGGACTTGATGAGCTCCAAGGTCCCTTCCAACTTTATTATTATTATTATTATTATTATTATTATTATTATTATTATTATTATTATTATTATTATTATTATTATTATTATTATTATTATTATTATTATTATTATTATTATTTAGTAGTAGTAGTAGTAGTAGTAGTAGTTAGACACCTGTACTAGTCATTTTAAATCGTACGTTTGTAAAAGATTGTTACACCATGTAACAAGAGTTATTAGAGTCTTTTGTCAAGGGTCATTAAATCCTTTTACACGTTTAAAAATTACAATAGAACCAGGGAGATAGTGGATAAAATAGATAACAGTTCACTCCGTATATAATTGCATATTAGAGGATTATTTTGACTGTCACTTTTTGATTGGAATTTGAAATTGATGAGACCCTTTATAGGTCTGCACTGGAATTTGATTCTCCAAGTATTTACATTAGTATATTTCTATTGAATCAGAGCCAACAAGTTCGTGCTCCATGTCTTTAAGGGCATAGTCAATGGAAACCTGTAAAACATATTAGAAAAATTTGTTTTTAAGAGTCTCTCTTAAAACATGTTCATGGTTTCTGCACTGAAGTCAGTGAAATCAATGGGAGGGCTGTGGTATAAATGATCAGTGAATCATTTGGCCCACCCTGAAATACATTTTGGATAAAAGTTAGCAACAGTCCAATAAACTCTGAAGAAATGTTTATAGCAGCTGTGAATCTGGACCTTGACATTTTGATTTTCTTTATTTTTCTTGTACATTTTCATTAAAACTGGTTAGAATTTGATTAAATATAAGTATTATGCTGCTGCTGTGGTATTACACTAAATGGCAATAGTCTCTTAACACATATAGAATAAAAAAAACAATACCAAATAATTCATATAAAGCATTGTCTGTTTTGTAGTCATATGTTTATAAAAGTGTTGTTTTATCACAATGGTTACCAAAAAATCACTTTTTAAAAGTTGGCTGCAGAATACCTTTTCCCATGTGTTTTCTTTCAAAAATAGTTAATCAACTGGAATGTTCTGGCCATACCACAGCTGTATGTTTATGTTTTGTTCCTGTTCACATTAATGGTACATGCAGATGGTTACTTGTATGGAACTAGTATCATATTGCTACAACCAGTGGAAAGGAGAGAATATGTTTAAAGCTTTCCCTCTTCCTTTTCATTTCAGAGTTAAATCTGGCTCTCTTTTTTTCTTTTCTTTCCTTTTTTTCATTAAAAAGAAATGGTTTAATGTTTATTCTTTTAATTTGCAAACCTGAGAAAAAGTTTGGCATTTATGAAAACAAAGACAGGGAAAGGAATCACTGTTGACAATATTAATAGCTACTGTATGTTTTGTGCAAATTATCAAATGAAAGACTTCTTTCATTTGACTTCTTGAAATAAAGCAAAAATTTACTACGAATTAATGTTGAAAAAAGCTAGAAATCATTAAAGAATTATCTAACCATGTTCTGAATTATGATATAAACTGATCAGTACCTTCCTAGGGGAATGCATGCCTGGAATTTAATTATTTACCTGTTTTCATGCTTTCCAAATATTCAACAATATTCTCAGCTCATAAATATAAGACAATACATTGAAAACAAACATTTAAAGAAATACATATTTTTAATGAAAATGTTCAGACTTTCTTTAAAAAATTAATGCAGATACAGATAGAAGTACATTAATGAATTTTGCAAAGTGTTCAAGTGACACTTGGATTCCACCACTGGTGGGATTCAAATATGTGAACAACCGGTTCTCTGTGTGGATGATGCTTCCAGAAGTCCATTCTGGACCTGGGCAACAAAAAATTAGCTACCGGTTCTGCCGAAGTGGTGCAAACCGGCTGGATTCTACCCTCCCAAGGTTTCTTAGTCATGATGTCTCCTTGGACAATAATTCAGAGGAGGAGGACGATGAACCAATCTCTGGCACCTGGGAAAGACATGGCAGGGAGTCTGGGGGTGTTTGGAGTTTCTGTGATTAGGAAGCAGAAGGCTCCAGCTCAATGGAGCAGTTACAACTGGAGCAATGGGACAAGCTGCCATCTGAGTGTGACCCAATAGAGACGCAGCTACAACAGGTTTGACCTGAGGCTTCAGGCAGGGAGCAAGCACAGCTGCCAGTAGCCAGTGCAGATGAGGAGGAAGAGCTACCCCCTTCCTCTGATCTGTGAGCATGCAGGGCTGAGAGGAGATAGGAGCAACGCCGGTCTGCCTGACTTCTTGCAAGGGAAAACCTTGCTCCTTGTGGTGGGCTGCACTGACATTAGCTACTTAAACTGGCCAAAGAAGGGAAGTGATACTGGCACGAGGTATTTGGTTGCCTAGCTGCGTGTTCCTGCATCATGTGAATTCCCGTCTTGAACTTGCAGTCTCAGATTTGAACTGTGCCCTGACTTTATGCCTTACTCTGGATATGTGGATTTTATCTTACCTCACTGGGGGAACTGGTTTTTGGCTTTCCCTTGGACTTGCCTAATAAGTGAAGTTATCCATAGACTTTGGGGAGGGGCTTGGTTGAACAGGGGACTGTTCCCTGCTATTAGGTCCCTGGAGCCACCATTTGACTCATTGGGGGTATGCAGACTCTAGTAACTGCTGGGGATTACAAATTTGATCTTGTATTGTTCAATAAAGACTTCCCACTCCACCTTGGTGTGTATGTGTTTGAGTGGAAGGGCACAGATTACTAAATGAGAATTTGCATACCAGATAAATAAAAAGAGCTGCATCATTCCCAAAAGCACTGCACAACTATTAAGGCAAGGAAGCTAAACCCCAACAGAGACATGCTTTCACATAAAAAAAGAAAATAAAAAACATCTTAAGAATCTTCATTGTTGCATTCTATAATATATCATAATATAGTATACTACAGCAAATTTACTAAATAAAACACTGGAAGTTTTTAAGAAGAGACTGGACAGCCATTTGTCCAAAATGGTATAGGGTTTCCTGCCTGAGCAGGGGGTTGGACTAGATGACCTCCAAGGTCCCTTCCAACTTTACTACTACTACTACTACTACTACTACTACTACTACTACTACTACTACTACTATTATTATTATTATTATTTTATTATTATATCATTTACACGCATGTCATAATGCAGCTATCATTCTTTCAGTAAGTGTTGGTGAGGTGAATTGGTAACAATTAGTCTGACAGTAAATAAATGCCATGAACATCCTCTGTCCTTTTTAACCTTTCAGGTAATAAAAATATTGCAGAAAAAATTGAGATACGCAATTAAAAAAAAGGATTGGGTAAGCTTAACATCAGATCCAGAGGAAATAGTTGAAAGTACAAATTGCCAAGATTATGCTAACAAAACAAAGTTATTCCAGTGCACACTGACCATATATTTAGTTGTTTAGTTCTGTGTGTATGATGCTTATTGTTGATAATAATGATTATGATGATATTATTTTAATTCTGAATACTCTATTTTTATTCTTTTATTGCATCCTACCCAGAGTCTGCTAAAAATTAAGAGGGCTATTATACTGTGAAATAATATCAGTAACCACAGTTCTTGAAACATAGTATTGTCCTGTGTGTTTCTTCCAGGAATGCCTGAAAAAATGTCATCCCCATTACAGGCAATCCTCAATGCACAGCCTTTCCTTTAACAATGGTTCAAAGTTATGATGGCCTTAGAAAAAAATGAATTATAATCTGTCCTCAAAGTTGCAATCATTATCAGCCATCCCGATCCCTTGATTGTAATTCTGGCTTTTGGCAACTGGCTCACATTTATGATGGTTGCAGCATCTTATGGTCATACAAAGTGATTTGTGACCTTCCCCGCTGACTTCCAACAAGCAAAGTCAATTGGGGAAGTCAGATTTGGTTTATGACCATATGATTCACTTAGGGATTGTGTGATTTGCATAACAACCACATTAAAAATGGTCATAAAGCATGATGACTTGCTTAATGACCATGTCATTTAGCAACCAAAATTCCCATCTTGATTGTGGTCATAAGTCAAGGACTACCTGTAAACTCAAAACCTCCTGGACTTTGTAAGGAGAGGAGTTCTATCCATAGTTTCATCACTGCAAAATCCCTGATAGTCAGTCTGTTATTTAAACAGAATAACATAATAGAATCATAGAGTGTATCAGTGGGAAAAGATTTTATGCAGCAGTTCTTCCTAATGGTCAGTCCAAATTTTCTTTCTTTTAATTTAAACCTATAAAAATCCATTTACCTGGAAAACATTGCCTGATTGTGAGTCTCATGTGGGCTATTCTATTGCAATTTTGTATAAACAACTCTGTTTAAATGAGTTTTCACTTCATCATTTTCTGATCATTTGAATGGTTTTGTGTTGAATGTGGCTTAGATCAATCAAATAAATGAAAAACTATCCCATTAAAATTATAATCTTTTCAACTGAGAAGAGATTACGATAGTACACTCATGTTATAAATGTAATTCTTCTTCTTTTGGTAATATTAATAAATCATCTTTCAGTAATTACTGAATCCACAAAGTTTGGTCTACATTTCAATTACATCATTAGATCTAAAGCTTACTCTAAAGCTCTTTAAAGTTGGAGCATTCTGTGCAATGATAGCTGCAGTGAGATGTTCAACCCCTGGCAGAGATATTTGCATTTGCTTTAGTTTAAGAGAACAGTAATTGGATTGAGTTCTTTTGAAGAGAGGTGTTACTCAAGGGGTTTTGAGAAAGAAGAAAACACATTTCAAAAGCCTAAGTAACATGCAATGGGTAAATCACTCTACTTGCTATAAGGATGTTGGCTGCAAATCAACACATAGCTAAAAAGGTTTAAATTCTATAGAGATCAATAAAACTCAAAAATACTATTCTGTAGGATTTCTGGGCCACAACTTGTAGTTGAAAATTAGAAGTATGTAACTATCTCCTTTCTTAGTCAATTCTCTTCAGTGAATTGTAAAGCATTTTATATTTCTTTCAAAGCTTTTCAGTCCTTATTATAGTTATAATATACTGTGTGTGTGTGTGTGTGTGTGTGTGTGTGTGTGTGTGTATTCACATTTTTATTTCTTCAGTGTTCTACAATTATAAAGAAATAACCAAGTATTCAAGAGAAACAAATCAAGGAGATCATGTTATTACTATCCCTAATATGTCATCCTAACTGGCTATTTGACACTGAATAATGTCAGGGCCAATCCTAGGAAGCAGGAAGCAGAATTTGAAAATATTTTGTGATCAATATAGTCTTAAATGCACTGTAATTATCATGGTTTCATTTAGAGCCAAGCTTCAGAGCCACATTGGTTCTCAAAGGATCTCTTGAGAAGCCATTGCCAAATTGTATTTTTTAATGTAACAAGGATAACAAAGTATTAATGACTTGAAATCTAGCTTTTCTTTTTAGGTCAATCACTTTTTAACCTGGCTCCACTTAAAGGAATCTAATCCAACTGTGATCATTCACTGAAAAAAAATGTGTCCTTGATTTGCCGTTTTTGTTTCACAATTGTCCTATTGAACTTCTCCTTTTAATCCTGGATATATAGAATACTTTGGAAAATTGAATCTATTAATTCCCTGTGCCAAAACCTAGCAAACCTAGCTAAGCAAAGTCACTCCTTGTTAGTTCTTGGATTTCCTTAAATACTAAGGTAGTAAACTAGACTAAGATGTCAACAAAACAATACTAGCAAAAGAAGATAATGACAAGTCATTTCCATATTTCTGCTCCCCTGAATATACTTAAAATATCCATTAAGTCACCAATAACTGAGCATAATCTAAAACCAAGCAGGACAGATAACAAAATGTAATTGATGGCATCATCATTGAAACATCCTGGCAAATACATTAAGGCAGCCTTTTCATGATGATATTACCATGTATGTATTGTGATTTAAGTATCATATGCAAATGCCACTAATAAAGAGGCTTCCTTGTATTGACAACCAGTGTTCAAATTCTTCAAATTTGAGTCTTACTTATATAGAATTCAGAATTAGGTATATCAGAGTTATCCAACGTTTCTGGCTTTGCATACCAGGAGAGAAGAGGAGATTATTCTTTGTGAGTGGCTGGAAAGCACGTGCACACATGCAGCTCCATTTGTGTGAATAATGTACTCACGTGCCTACTGCTCATGCAAATGGAGCATGCATATGTGTGCTCGCCTGCTGCTCATGCAAGTGATGACAAGCCTGGGTCCGTGCATGTTTGCCTGCTGTTTCTGCAGCCCATTTGCAATCCCCTTCACAGCCCACTAGTGGCCCTCAGCCCACAGGTTGGAGACCCCTGAGGTATATGATTCAACTGTTTTTTAATTGTTTCTGTTTCTCCCACATGTTAACTTTTACAGTATTACTCATAAATTGATGTACAGAATTTTTTTTACAAGCAATAGCAAATGTGCGAAGCAACCCCCAAAATTAGGAGCGTGTGAAAATAACTTTGTGCATTGGATTTATAAAATGAAAGCATTGAAATAATGATTGTAATATATGATATTAGTTCGTGTAATATTATTTCACATTATCATTCATAAACCTCCATTACACATACTAAAAACTAACAAACATCCATGAAGGTCTTTTGTTTAATTTGTTTTGCTTTGAAATTTTTTAAAAACTATTTGGCTTCTTGTCTTAGTGGTTAGAAAAGATTATGTCAGAATAAGAATAACTAGAATGAAGCCATAAATGTTAATGTTAATAGTATTTATATTAGAAGACAGTATAGGACAAAATCATTTTGAGGATTTAAAAATGCTACAATCCTTTAAACCTCTAGTTTTATCAAATTGTGGCTTTGTTCTTTGCTCTGAATTCTATGAGCTATGTCTTTTTGATGGTGGAAACCTATAATGGTGCAAGTCTATTAAATTAATTTATTTCCAAAAGGTTTAGTATTTCCAGTGAAGGTTTCATGATATTTGGAATTATAGTTTGACATGCACAATATTTACTAGGAATGTACAAGTTCTGGAAATGAATGTTCTGAAGGATTCAGAAAAATTCTATTTCTTCTTTGGACCACACCAATTCAGTTATTTCAGAAGTGTGTAGAAGATTTCCTGGAAATAGCTTATCTTTCTCAGCTAATATATCATAAATCAGATCTTCCTTAAGGTAAAAAGAAATTATTCAAAATCTAACATTTCCTCTCCAAAACATGCCAATCTAGTTATTTCTGGAAATCTCAGCAACAATCTTGAACGTTAGACTTACTCAAGTTCTTACC
Source organism: Protobothrops mucrosquamatus (assembly GCF_001527695.2). Lineage (NCBI taxonomy): Eukaryota > Metazoa > Chordata > Lepidosauria > Squamata > Viperidae > Protobothrops > Protobothrops mucrosquamatus. The sequence continues at coordinate 103,399 of NW_015387414.1, forward strand.
TCTCAAAATTGATTGAGTTAGCTAGGAATCAATACAGAAAATCCTATTGCACTATCAAGAAAATTAGTGTTGATCTTTTCTTTATGGCAGAGTCTAAAATAGGGACAAATCAGGACAATCAAGATGGACTTGCCTTGTCTAAATTTAAAATTTAAAAACTGCTGGAAAACATTAATTCTGATCTCTTGATACAATGGCTGCAGCCACCCTGAAAGCAAAATTCAAACATTAATATACTGTCTCTGGTCAAATATCTTGATAAGAGAAGAATGGTGAAGAAGTATTAAGATCAATATGTCCATTGTCAAATGACCTGTAAAATCAGATCAGCACCAGTTGCCCAAATCACTGTCATACATGGGTGACAATATGGACAATGAAGACAATAAATTCATTCTGCCTGCCTGAAGAGGTCAGGAAAGGGCACTGCAAACCCAAGTGTTAATCACTTTGTACTTCCAATAATTACTGACTGCTTTGAGAGCACAAAGGAAATTAGTTAGCAAAGTAGCAGTTATAATCATACATAGAAAGAGAGGGAGAGAAAGAGAGATGTCTGTGGAAGTTCATTTCATGTTCAGAATAAGGTTTGCAGTTCAACTTGGAGGAATCAGAGTTACTGTTTCGTGAACAAATTTCCAGGAGACTATAAAAATAACATTTTGGTAGAAATGTAAAATTTCTAGAAATGTTGCAGCCATACAACGAAGAGGATTTCCCCCCTCCATAAAATAAAAGTCTTTAATTTTTCCATAAAATAAACTTTAATGAAAAAATAATTATTTTCTCAGCTTCCTTTACAAATTTATTTCATGCAGTTTATCATAAGAGATACACTATGTCAGTTTACTTTTAAAGAATACATTATGTACACCTTGGCTGATTTATTAAATTACCAGGTTTGTTATATTAAATATTCAAGATGAAACCCCAGTTTTTCAGGCCCTAAGGTCCAGCCAATAAACTATGTGAGGAATTTCAGCATAACTTTAGCAAGCATACATAAATAAATTATTTCATTGTACAATCATCCAGATGTTCAGACTGGATTTGACATATTTGTCCATCTATCGAGTCCTTCCAAAAGGACCTGGGATAGGCAAATGTGGATGTTTGATGGTGTATTGTTGTTATTTATGAATTAAAAGTTTAAAACAAAAATGTTTAAAATAATATATTAATATATTATACAGGAAACATAAAAAAAATTTTTTACAGAAAAATGAACTTTTTAAAAAAAAAATCCAAAGTCAATGCAAAATAAAAAATAAAAGTGGTCACCTTTTGACAATATTTAGACAAACTGCCTGAAATAGTCCTTTAATTCAGCTTTAACCAATTATTAGAAAATAAGAATGAAAGGAAATATAAATACATAGAATTCTATTCTGTCTTCTTGAAGGAATAAATGTTTTTAAGTTCAGTTTTTATGGAACACAAGTTATCAGGCTTACAAAACTTGGTATCAACATCGCTTCCATTTTCTTCTATGAAAGAGAAACTATTTAATTTACAGACCTTTCTGGCTATCAATCAGAATAGAAGGAACTTGGAGGTCTTTTAGTTCACCCCCTGCTCAAGCAGGACACCCTATACCATTTCTGACTGTCCAGTCTCTTCTTAAAAACCTCCAGTGACAGCAAGATGTTCCACTAGTAATTGTCCTCACTGTTAGGAAGTTTCTCCTTAATTCCAGGTTGCTTCTCTCCTTGATTACTTTCCATCCATTGTTTCTTATCTTGTCTTCTGGTGCTTTGAAAAATAAGTTGAATACTGCTATCATGTACCCTCCAAGCCCTTCTTTTTTCTAGACTAGCCAAACACAAATCCTGCAACCATCTTCATATGTTTTAGTCTCCAGGCCTTTAATCATCTTAGTTGCTCTTCTATCTATCACATGTAAAGATTTCCTGCCTTGTAAAAAAAATTAAGTGAGAGGCCAATTAGTATGATTTCATCATTGGTGACCTTCATGAGATAGTTAGAACACAATATTTACATGAATTTACATGTTATAAAAATGCTGAGTAGTATATTGAAGAAAACTATAGCAGACTAATGATCTGATGCAGGTAAGTGAAATAAATTGGACTGGGCTTTGAACTCTGAAACAATCAGGAAATATTTCTGTTCATAATCCATAAATATTAAGCATATGAATTTCAGCTGCTGGAGTCTCAGAATAGTCTGCCTAGGCAGGGGAAACAAAAATATCAAACCAGTACAAATAGAAAATGGCATTCACAGAAATTCAATTATAATACAATTATAAGATAAAATGTTGCCACAAACCATTTCTTAGGGACTATAACATATAAATTGCAGAATGAATTTGTGTAGGAGATTTATACCAATTTTGCAAAACCAGAGAATCTAGAGAGATAATTTCCAAATCAAGACAAAATGTTAACATGCCAAATTGGAGAAAAAAAGTTGCCTTATCGCATTTTTTGCCCCATCGGAAAGGGACAAGGTAGCATGAGGCAGATGCCATAATCAAATTATATTTAAGATTTTGAAGTATTGGTTTCTTATTCAAACCCAAATATCTTTTTTGGTGTCTATCCATATGTCAAAATTAGCACGTTGCATAAGGATCGATAGCAATTACTTTCTCCTTCCAACTTCTAATTCTGTACCTAATTATGAGGAATGAATGCAAAGTGAAGTGGGGCTTGGGTAATTTTTAAACTCATTGAGGTGAACCTAGATGAACTAACATGATGAACTGGCATTTCCTTCAGCTAAAATATGTACCCTAGGAAGATGACCTTGATGGAAATGTATAGAAGCTGTTAGCTAGGTAAAAGATGGTCAAACTTTGTATAAATCCAGAACAATGAGATATCATTTGGAATTGCTTAAGGCAGACATCTCCATAATTCATTAATAATAGCAAAGTGAAAGAGGTACAGTACAATCAGATTTTCAAGATTCTATTATAACAGTCATTCTCAATAAAAGAAGTTTTATCTTTCGGTGGAATTGATTTCCTGAACAGCTCCACATCAATTAGCTACTTCTAGTTTTGGGTTATATGCATATTTCATTATTAGTTCCTCAACATCATTATCCATGCTACTAATGAAACAGTTGAATACCCCAGCACAGAGTTCTGTGGCACTCCATCAAAACTACTTTTTAAGATGGTATGGAGTGTTTTATGAGTATTCTCTCAGTGTGATCATTCAGGAAATTATGACTTTAACAGTTGAATTATATAATTCATATTTTACAATTGCATTAATATAGATAGCATGACATAAAGAAAAACTTTCTCCGTGGCATTCCTTCATCTATTAAGCTAGCAATTTTGTCCAATTTTTTTTATTATTAGTCTGGCATGATGTGTATGCCATTATATTCTGGTTCTTCTTGTATTCTTATCCAGGTGTTCCCAATCTTGCTGCTTGAAGAATTGTCCATTGTGAATAGTGATGTCTCAGATCCATAATGTCTTAGATTCCCATTCTTTTCTTTTTAAAAAATAGTGACAATTGTTCTCCTTCACTCTCCTGAAACCCACCAATTATCTAGAACTCCTCAAGATTGCAAATGGTAATTCTGCAACCATCTCAGATAGTACCTTTAGGACCTTGGATATAATTCATCTGGCCCTTAAGTTCATTTAACTTAGTTAAGTGTTATTTTGTCATCAACTATATTGAGCTGAAGCTGCCTTCTTCCATGGCAAGCCTAATTGTTAGGGGTTTGTTTCTATTCTGAAAGAAAGTACATACTATATGACTAAAATCAGTCTGCCCTTTCATCATTACTTGTCAGCAAATAATTTTCCCCTTTTACAGCAGACCCATAGCATCTTGCAATTTTAAGAAAAATAATTTTTGCAAGCATTATATTAATCTGTACTTAGCATTATGATGCAATGTGATTATTGTGATGGATTCTTATTTGAAGTTCTTCCTTCTATTCCTACCCATGTTTTCTCTTTGGAGTTTCAATAATGCATGAGTCTACATTTCTCCTTCAGGATTTAACCAACCTATTTAAGTTATCAAAATCCACATTTATAAAAATCAGTATTGTCAAGCCTGACAAGATCAAAGAAGCAAGAATAGCATTCATTTCAGTAAGGTATTTTTAATACTTGTCTGAGTTCAATGCAGAATCCTGAAAACTGAATTAAGAATATACAGTACCAGCCTCCTTTAAAGTGAGTTAATTTAGGTAGAATCTCTTGGAAATACTTTTCCCAACTATCTCCCCACCTGAGCTAAATTTCTGTTTATGAGCTAATTAGTCAATTGACTTTCTCCCAACTTTCCCAGTGTTCTTACAATTTCTCACAACACATAAGTTTGACTCTTTTTCCATTCTTCCTTCTGCTACTACCATAACTCAAGAATAATATTGTCACTTTCTTTCAATTGTCTTTGGTTTTTCAATCATTTGGTTCCACTTGATAAGAATGAGGCCCAAGATATCAGATTCCTTTGTTTCTTTTTCCATTTGTTGACAAATGACGTGGGCAAGAGAGAAGAGAAATTTGTTGGACCTCTGACTCTTAGCAGAGTTAGATTTCCAGCAGATGACAGGAAAGTTCAAATCTTCCATTGTCACTATCTTGGGCCTCTCCAGAAAGGTAAGTCATCTGACACATAAGACACTCATCCATTTCTTCTGCCTGTCCAGCTAGTCTATGCAGGCATATGTTTTATAAATAGTGCAACACCCCATCTGCTGAGTCTATCCCCTTTGAATAAGTAATCAATTTCTTGGTTTGCCCTAAATACACACAGACACACACACACACACACACATACACAATCTATCTATCTATCTATCTATCTATCTATCTATCTATCTATCTATCTATCTATCGATAGATGATATAGATAGAGATAGAGATAGAGATAGAGATAGATAGAGATAGAGATAGAGATAGAGATAGAGATAGAGATAGAGATAGAGATAGAGATAGAGATAGAGATAGAGATAGAGATAGAGAGGACATCAAATTTGTTCTCTTCTACTGGCAATTTCATTTACTCTCCGCTTTGTTGTAGAAATATGTGAGCTTTTTATCTTCTATTTTATGGAAACTAGGTATTATAGTTTCCAAAGAAAAGAAAAAAAGAAATAATGCTAATACAATTTTGTGAATGTTGGTTCACAAGCAGAGAATATAAGTGGTACCCTCTCTTGGCTCTGTTTTTCTAGGTTCTTGCAAAGTTATTAGAACTTTATCTTCCTGGCTTATTCATGCTTTTTCATATGTCTCTTGTGTGGGGGCCTCTATCCTTGGTGATATATTTAGCTTTGAGCTTTTGCCATATTTTCTTCTAGTTAGTTTCTGCCTAAATTGATGAGGTGCCTGCCAAACACACATTTTCTTGCCTCTGTGATATGTAGTCCAGCTTTTGCTCGGAATCTGACAAAGAGGTAGTGCATTCATTGATTGAAGAATGTAAATATTTCTCTGCAGGAATATCTAATGGAAAATCCAGAATCCCATTATCTTTTCATACACTGGAAAGATTTGTTCCTGCCCTGCCTGTTTATCAGATCCCCCAGATCTGGATGCAAGAAATTATTTTTATATTTAAATATTACATATAGTACACTAAACTGTACTATACATTTAGTATTCAGAATAGAATAGAATAGAATAGAATAGAATAGAATAGAATAGAATAGGAAGGGGACAACCTATACCATCCCAATTACTAGGAGGTAATTGCTAAGATACATGATAAATGGTTCCCCATAAACAAGGGGTATCAAGAGAAATAACCTGAATAAATGATGGTATGTAGTTTGTCAAGTCAATTGATAATGTGCTGGGGATCCTCAAATATTTTTACTTGGTTTGTAGGATATTATTACATGACTATATAACCCTTTGGATTAAAAAGTAAAAATATGTTTCAAAGTGTGCAATCCTGAAAAACATGCTGCTCAGTTAGGAATTGTGGACAGATGCTACATTTGCTCTCCCAAATTTAACATAGCATATTTCTGTTTTCAAATCCAAAGCTTGGGACAACCTCCTATATTATATGATCATTCATAAGGATAAAGTGGAACAATCCCTATTCTTGATACATGTTGTTTTCTTTTTGATTCTTTTTAAGTGTCAGCCTTAGAGGTGTTGTAGAGTTCAGTGGTCTCGAGAGTAAAAATTAAATATTGTAATTCATATGTACAGTATCTCACATTGTCATAGTTCAGGAATTAAAAAGCTGTTTAGTCATAAATTATTTGTTTATTCTGTTCACGTCAGATTCACAAAATAGGAAAGGTGGGTTAAAGAATATAACTGAAACCTCTAGCCATGATAGTTATTGATTATAATAATTCTCATTAAAGATAAAGGATAAGGGATGAAGCACAGACAAAGTGTTAGAAATGAAAATTAATAGTTTTACATTAAAACATTATTGGTGCATTCATCATTCAATAAATTTCATTCGTATGGTCATATCCTGACCATTCTTCCAATAACAAAACTTAGAATCTGTTACTACAAAAAGTGGGTTAGAGATAGAGATAGAGATATATTACATGAAAAATAGATTATTATATTTCAAAATAACTTTAAAACATTACATTAAAACCCTTGATGTGCATGGTAAGATGTTCTATGCAATAAAATATCTTTCTGTTCTTTTTCTTTATTCTACATATGCTATGATTATGTTCAGGATTATGTTCAGGATTTGATATATGATTTTTAAAAAGGCCAATACGATAACTTTTCAGTAAAATGTCAGAATCTTCATTTGGTTTAAAAAATTCAGTGCAAACCAATCTTTTAAACCATAGTATGTATTTTTAAATTATTCTTCATTGCTAATTTATTTATTTATACATACATACATACATACATACTTACATACATACATACATGGCTTTTTTTCTCATAGAATGCCCAGAACGGAGTTCTGGTACCTTTTTTGGATGGAACCTTATAGGGTAGGCAAGCGGGTTGTATGATGTGTGTGAGTTCCAGCACCTTTTTGTTTTAGAAAAAAAGCACTGCATAATACATACATACATACATACATACATACATACATACATACATACATACATACAATTTTTTTAAAGCCACAGTAGTGCAGTGGTTATAATAGAGTATTGCAAGCTAACTCTGCCCACAGCAGGAGTTCTGTCCTGACTGGCTTAAGGTTGACTCAGTCTTCCATCCTTCCAAGGTCAGTAAAATGAAGACCCAGATTGTTGGGGACAATACGCTGACACTGTAAACTACTTAGTGAATGCTGTAAAGTACTATGAAGAGGTATATAAGTCTAAACAATATTACTATTGCAATTACTATTTGGGGTAAACTGATTTGTTATTTGCTCATAAGTTTGTTTGGAGTCAAGTGGATACATTTTGTTTTTGGACTTGAGTACAAATCAATTAATGTATTTGAGAATACACAGCACATTATCAATTGACTTGACAATGTGCACACCATCATTTACTCATGTTACTTTTCTTGAGCTCCTTTGTTAAAGGGAATGATACACCAAACATTCAATATATCTTAGCAACTGCCTCTTGTTTATTGCTTCAGAACACAATTTCTCTGGGAATGATTGGATAATATCCAAGTTATATCAAAAATTTAAAAAGTCTTGTTTTTTCATACCAATGTCCAAGTATGAATATCAAAAATAAAAGAATCTCCATTTTTATGTTCTGTAATTTTGTTCTTACATGGCCCAGATGACAGAACCTGGGGGAGAACACCAGGAATGCTTTAGCTCCAAAATTGGGGAGAAGTGATTTAGATCACTTCTCATTTATGATCCACAATCTTATTTGCTTGCAGATCATAAATGAGTTTCCATACACTCGATTTCCATGATTAAATTTATGTTCATCAGAAGTCCTTATTGTACTGACTCTTGGGAAAAATAATATGTTCTGCTTTCAGATGGAATATAGACAGTGAATATTTGTCCTATTTCATGTAATTGGACACATCTTTAGCTTCTAATGGAAAGGGGAAAATCATAATTTAATTTGTAGTGACACCTGTTCTATTCATAAAACAGTCTTACTACTGTACCCCCAGAAATGTTGGAAATCTGGCAGTTATAGTTCACTGGGCAGGGAAAGTCTGGATGTAGAAATGTTGACAAACTAGACTAAACTCTACCATTTAAATAAGGTCACATCCACATAAGTTACTGAAATATAATCCATGCAAAAGTGAACATGGTTTGCTCTGTGTGAGTTGTATGTGTTCATAGAATATGTTGTTGGTTTCATTTAGAGTGTAGGCATGACAATAAGTCAGAGATATGGAGCAAAACGAATTGTAGCTAATATAGATCTAGACATTCCAAATCCCCTTGTAACAATGAGAAACGTTGCAAAATTTTGATTTAATCAAATAACTTAAATAGTAAGGTCAACTCCCCCTTCTCTTCTTCCACCCATATTCCACAAGCTTTCTTTTTTAATGATTCACACTTGGGGATGGGTATATTTCAACCAAACACACTAAACAGTTATTCTTAAAATTTCAGTTTATTGTTGGTTATTTGCTTTGGTTGGTTCAGTAAGTTAGAAAAGACTGAGCTGGGCGAGGGATATTTGTTTTGGCATCACAATGGATTGCCTTTAATAAATTGTGTTTGTTCTGGCACAACCCTTGCTTTGCCATCTGTTTCCAATGTTAGAATAGTTAAAGATTGGACAGACATGTCAACCCCCTGCTATGTGCAGGGGCAAAGCTGGTTTCCTACAAGAAAATCAGATGAGTACCAATTATGCAAAATTATGCAGAAATTGAAACAGAAAATTATTTTATATTGGTTCTTATGTTTGCTCAACAAGAACACATATTTCAACTTGTAGTCTTCTGAATTTTTTTATTTTGTGTTCAAATTGATTTAGATGTATTTGTTTTTTTTAAAGATGAAATATTTGAATAGGCACATCAGCATCTTAAAGTGTACAGAAATCCACCTGTTTATCCTCTACTGATTTTGAAACTGTATGAGTACTTGGACATATTTTTTTCCTTCACAAAATATATACAAAATCCCATTCAGTAGAAATGAAAAGAGATTGAATGTGGTAAAAGGGTTAAGGGGAACTTCATTTCTTCCTTAATAACAGCACTTCTGTTGCTCATAGGCTCAGGTAGGGGGTGATTGTCCCCCCAATTATTCAAGGCAGGGAAAATGAGGTGATGACACATTTCAGGCAACATAACATGCCGACCAATAAAGAAGAGAAATGGGTGTTCCTTTGAATGAAAAGCCATGTTTCTGACAAAATTCTTAGAGACAGCAACATTGGGATCTATGGAAAATGTTACCATGTGTTCTCCATTCACATAAACCTCAGGCACACATTTGTACTCTTTACAGAATGAAGGATTTTATGTCTAACTCCAACTAAGAGTTTTGGAGTTGTAGTCCAAAACATATGTAGGGTGCCATATTACGGAAGGCTTTCAATGAAGTCTTGTTATGTGATAAAAGAGTGCAGCAAAAGAAAAAAAAATTACATTAGCAGCTTCCCTTGAGTCCTTAGTTCCCCCACATCACACTTCTGATTGGGTAAGCATATTTTGTTAAGCTTCCGGGTGGTTTGCTTTTCGCTTAAGATATTAAATAAACCAGAAAATTGTGGCTTATTCATAAAATCAAGGCTATTAAAATAGTCACTTAAAGGAATATGTTGAATCAAAATTGTGTCATGACACAACATCACCCTATGGGAAAAATGGAAGAAAATATAATGGCCAGAAATGCTGCAACCATTACCAATGTTAATTTTTAAAGCTAAAATTCATACTATTAATGAAAACCTTTTACAGATCTCTTCTTGATTTGGGAAATCATATTTAACTGATATTTTAAGTCTAAAACATGAATTTTATTCTTAACTGTCCCATGAAAGCTCTTATGATACATTACATATAATATATACTTGCAGACTCTGAGTGATACACATTTCCTTGCTGTCCTTCAAAGGAGATAGAAAATATTTATATAGTTTCTCTTTAGACTGCATAAAGTGGTTTAAAGTCCATGCAATATCAAAGTGTAAGAAACATTTAAAAACATTTACAGTTAATAACCAAGCACAATTTCTTAAAATGGGCATCAATTCTGCAGCTTGCAAATCTAAGTACACTTCAAAAACTTATAACCAACATATGTAAAAATATGTTTTTAATATGTTTATGTCCCCATTGTGTAATTCAAGGTAAATCCTGTTCATGTAGGAGTATAAATGTTATTGGTCTTGAAGATCTTGTCAACATGCATTATGAGCTTAATTTTCCTCTTCATTTATTTCCGATGGTAGGATTCAGCCAGTTCGCACCACTTTGGCAGAACCAGTAGCTAATTTTTTGTTGCCCAGGCCCAGAATGGCCTTCCAGAAGCAGCATCCACACAGAGAACTGATTGTTCATATATTTGAATCCCACCACTGTTTATATACACATTCCTGTAGAGGATGCTTTGAACTGCTTGATACTGTGTAATAGAAGCCTTGTGTATGACACTGATTTACACTCTAATGACACTCTGTGTGCCATTAACTTTTTCAAAAACTATTTCAGCTCTAGCGACAATGGAGAAATCTGCTTGTGTACCTCTTCAAAAAATATTGTATTTCAGTCTTAAATATTTTTGACCACATGTGATAAGTTACAAAGAATGAATTTGTAATACAGGTGATCATTTTAGATATGGCTGGATACCATTATTAAACATTGGACTTCTCCTTACTGATTCCCTTTATGCTTCTTAAACATCCTTGGAACTGATCCTAAGCACTCGGTTATGTGTTGTAAGGACCACTCATACAATGTTATATTTTCAATATTTAACTGCAAATGTCTGCATGAATTAAATAAATCCATTTGCTTCAGTTGCTAATAAGTGCATTGTTTGCTATACACAAAATATGTGATCAAGCAAGATTTTTGGATTACTGTTTATTCTGAGTCACAATTACTTCCTTAGCAAATTAATAAAGATGTCTCAACACCATTTTTCATGTGGTTAATTATTTTCTTTACAGGTTTGTATCAAAGTTAATTAGGGATTTCACAATCCATCATCCTGGTATCAAAGTGGAAATAAAGAAGCAGCATCCAGCTTTATAACTAAACCACAACAACATAGAGATTGGAATGCAGGAAATAGTTCTTAACAAGGCTATGTTTATAGGAAGCCATATATTTAAAGGATATTCACAGTACAATTTGGGTTTAAGTTTAAGTCAGGTCCACGGAATTCAATAGATCACTACTTTAGATCACTACTTTTCGTGCATAATGTAAAGAGGAATTTACTGACCTATAAATTAATTCAAAATAAATACAATATATGAACATACAAATGCTGTTCATCTCACACAGCCCAGAATTCCTCTTGATGATATGGACAGCTATATAAATTTGATAAATAAATGAATAAAATATACCCCCAATACAATAGCAATTTTATGACAGGCTATTTGAATATAACTAATAGTTAAGTCTTCACATCAGAAGATCTGTCCTGTCAAAATCCACCTGGGGAAAAAATGTATTTTTCATAGAAACTCATGATTAAGTCTTGCATCATGATTTTCTATGAAAAACAATATTTCATATCAAATCTTCTGTGAAGACTTCTAACCATTGTAAGACACCAGTATGTAATTTACACAGACTCTTGACTGTAATTTTATACACAATTAGCCAGTAATTCATAATATTAAGGGTTTTTTCCCCCTATTTTATTCTTAAGTTCTTTTCTTCTACATGTTCTTAGGCCGTTCTTCCCTCTCAGTCTGAGTGAGATACAGCATCCTTCTCAAGAAATTAAAAAAAAATAAAATCACAATATATTCAAGTGAGCTTATCTCCTCAAAAGATATGCCACATTTTTAACTCTTTCTTACTTATTCCTCTTTTTCCTACCATAGAAATTATGATATAAACTCCTTAAGTCAGTGATCTATTTTTTTGCTTTGTTTTCATAGTATTACAATCCACTGATTGCTCAATTTAACCTACATAAATTATATAAATGGTTTTTATAGCTCACTTCTTTGAATTATACCATTTTAGGACTCAGATTTCATAGATTATCCTGTATCAAAACTCATATCTTCTGACATATCTGAGGACATCAAATGTAGATAGGCTGCAATATCTTCAGAACTAATTCTGACACATAGAACATTCAGTATTCAGTGTTATTATAAAAATAGTAAAGGTAGGATAAAAAAACTAAAAATAAAATAAAATAAAAAAATTGTTCTAACTATTGTGAAGAACCAAAAGCCTAGTATCCTTTCACAACCCCTGCCACTCCCCAGTTCACTATTAGTGAGTACTGAGTAATGGAACTGAACGGAACCTAGGATTCTGAAAGGGAACAAGTATCTTCTATTATATCAAAATGAGAGGAGTCTAGAATTTGCATAGTTAAAATTAAATAAGCTCTTTGCATCTAATTAAAACTTGCACATTTTAAAAAGTTAATCTGTTGTAATAACCACCAATAACAATGGAGAAAGCAATACCAAATTATTTTCACTGTTCTTTAGAACAGGATTCAGGCATGAGTAGATTGATTTAATTGTTTACAACTGGGTTACAGAAAATGTAATTCCATGATGTTGATGATAATATTCACACCATCCATTATTATTGGCCCTCAGGGCTGGGAATTGTGGAGGGCCACAAGTTATCACTCTTGATTTAGTTGTTAAAGGTCAAATTAGGTGTGAGGATGATAAACTTTGTTTGGCTGAACAGCTGGGAAAAGGAAAACTATTTGGAAGAAATGCCCAAGTAGAGATACTTTCTTATCATTTACTCCCTTGATCCTCTTTCTTAATCTATGCTTGAGGAAATTCCATGACACAATCACATCTAGTTTGGCTTAGCTGATCCTTACTGAAGTACTAGAATCTATTCTTGGAGCCCAGATTTTGTGCTGAATAATTTTGCATTATCAACTTTCTGATGCTGCAATTCAACTTGAAGCTCTTTTTTTTTTAAGTAAAATAAAATAAAAATATGGTTTAACTGGGATTGTCTCCCCAGTAGTTAACTCCATAGAGTTACTCCAATATATTGTGTTTCACTGTAGTGATACATGATTACAGCCTAATCTTATATTAATTTAAATGTGCCTGCCAGTTGGTTTGAGATGTTTAGGTTACTCATTTATTCACAAAACTGAAATAGCATAAGTTTCAAACATGAAATAGATGACTGAGCTAGCCCAATAACTGTGATGTAATGGCTAGATATAAAGAAATGGAACCAATAAGTAAATAGAGTCAAAGTATTTTCTTACACTTGTGTTTTAAAATCCATAGTCTGATGTTCTAATTTCAGTTTTTAAATACCTACACATCTGTTGTTTTGCATGTCACAAAGAGAATTGTGAACAATAGCCAGAACTTCCCTTCTTTTGAGACATTCAGGCTAATGGTTCAATCAATGCTTAAGGGGTACTGAAAAAAAAATAGTTTTTTCCAAACATGACTGACAAAAGTAATTATAGCAATAAATTGAAATAAATATGTACTTACCATTGACGGCAATGAGTTCCACTGTCAGCCATTTATGTGAATCAAATAAATTCTACTCCATTTGCAAGGGGGAAAAAAATCTTTTGTGCTGCTTTTCTTTCGTTGTAATTTAATCTGTACTATTTAATTTGATTCAGTATATTGACTCCATGCCTTGACCATCAGCAGCAATCTAAGACCTGTCTTTTCTCCCATTGTGGCATTCAAGTGAAGCAAAGTAGAATGGCCAACCCTCACTTTTTTTTCTTACTCTATTGCCAAGGTAGATGATTTGGCTGGCTCCACCAGCTGCCAGAGCATCATACTATGAAGCTGTTCCTGCTGTTTGGGAAGATTTTTCTGGCTTATTTGTCATCACTGAGATTGGATTCCTTGTCCTTTGATCTCAAAAGGCAGAAATTGGTTAATCCTACAGTCTCTAGCATATGCCCCACTCCCAATGGCCACTAAAATTCATACTTAATTGCTGATTTATTTCAGAGACACATTTCTGACACATGTTGAAAATCTTGCAACCCAAAATACAATACAGGACTTTGGAACAGCATTCAATCAATCTAAGGCAGGGGTGTCAAACTGCTGGCCTGTGGGCCGGTCGTGTCATGTGGAAGCCACGCCCACCCCATTGCTGGCAATGGCAAAACCGGCCCGATACGTTGCGCAATGTCACATGACGTCGTGAGTTTGACATGCCTGATCTAAGCCATACTTTGATGGCTCTGATGTCTACTCCCATAATTCTGATTGGTGCTCTCATTTCACCATTCATCAGAATAAACAATAAGGCAATATAAAAACAGTCACTGGGATATATGTTACTTTTGATGCTTAATGATGAACAAACTTGTTTTCAATTTATACATATAATCCAGATTTCACAAGGATTCATTCAAAGCAGTACTGCAGACTAAAGGTGAGAGCAACTCAAAGATGGAAAGATCCTTTACCTTTTATGCTGATGTTGCATAATACAAAGAAACTCTTTTTTCTGGGTGGGTGTTAAGAAACTGTACCTATAAAAATTATATCAAATATTTCCTTATTAATCCAAATCATTAAAATAAATACAATTAAGGATACAACTCTTGATTCTGTAGTACAAAAAGTGCATTCAGTGTTAAGCTGATAGTAATATATCAGTTTAATACTGAATGTAAAAGCTATGCCATGTGTAGCTTGCTGCAGTACAAGACCATGAGAATAAGGAAACCAAGAAATGACAATTTAGCAGTTTTTCCAGCTGGGTTTAAATTTAAGAGAGAAATATACAGAACTAAGCATTGACATACACAGCAGGGACTGGGGGAGGAATAATGATAGATAAAATGTGTGTTTTAAGCATACTATGCAATTTACATGGCTGCATGTGATATTGGAATGCAAGTATGAAAAACAGGAGTTTTGTTGTGATGTACAGCACATGTTGCATCATGTTTGTATAATTGTGTTTTATAGTAGGTGCCCATAAGGCTAAGCATTCTTACAGTGCAATCCAGAGCTTATTTTGACACCTTTCGTATAAGCTCTGCCTATTCCGACAATGGTACTTCTGCAACATGTAAACAGCTAATAAACAAGATGATTATTCATAAAGTCATTCTCAGGATGAGTCTTAAAGATTAATGGACTTAGTGGTTTTATTTTAAAATATTTTATTCACTTCATAGAGTTATAGTTTGGCTAAACATTCAAAAAGTTACTAGTAGTTTTTAAATTTAAATAAAGAAAATATTGGAAACTTCTAATGATTTGGAATCAAATCAATTAACCAAGAAAACATTAAAAACAGCAATAGAGGTTACAGTTTTAGTAGTTAAAGCCTTAGAAGAGCTTCACTTATTCCATATTATTCTTAAAATACTTTAGAATTGGTGGTGGTTTTGAACTTCCTTTACTGCATGGATTGAAGTAAGATTTCTTGTCATTTCTTTGCTTTCTGTTATACTTCTGTCAACTGCAACCTCCTTTGCCTTTCACATTTCTCATCTGAAAAAGTCTCATGGGAGAAGTTCCCACATGACATCTTGTTTGGGGTTTAATTGAAGTATGAAAAGGCAAGAGGTGTTCTGTTGTAGAGACAGCAATCTCTCAGAAGGAAGTTCTCTAACCAGTTTTTTATGAGGTCAGGAAACAGGCAAAAAATCTAACATTAGAGTCATAAAAACCAAAAAGTAAATCCAAAAGCTATCTAAGGTTAACACCAAAAGTTTTTGGATCAGTCTGAAGAAATGACAATCAAAGGAGCTATATAAGAACCAGCATACTGATTCCAGTCTAGCAATAGTTACAACAGAAAAATATAATTTTAGTTCTGGAATGAGATGAGTTCATGAATGAAGGCGAATATATGTGTCCCAGGATAATGTTGCAGGAGCCAATCTGGGTCGGTCACTGGGACCAAAGGTTTTGTCTTCCCATCTTTCAAACTCATACTGGAGCCCATCTTCAGGGAACTTCCCTCCAGCAGATGGGCTCAGTACAAGTCCGAAACCTCTGGTTCTGGTGACCAACCCAGATTGGATCCTGAGATGAGTTCATTTGGAATCAAGTGCTGTTGTCTTTAAGAGTTGGCAGCCTTAGTAGATCCCCATTATCTCCAATGAATGGAAAACTTATGTTTCAAACTATTTGTTCTAACAGAAACTGAGAAAATATGAAATAAAATTCTAAGCAACATGACATTTGTTGGCTCATCCCATTCCAAAGAAAAAGAGAACTTTAGTAGTGTGCTAAACTATCCCTGAGAATTTAAAAAAAGGCAAATAAAAACAAAGTCATTAAACCTAAGTCCACCTAAAGCCTTGCATGATAGCTGGGGGTTTTTTATCTAGCCTGCTTTAAAGGAATTGGATTCAGGTGGTTTATTACTGGCCAAATGGTTTATCTAGTGGTTTATCTCTGGCCAAATTTAACCCTATTTGCTTGCTAGAGGCACTATAAACCCAGAAATATTTTCAAAAAAAGAAATCAAGGATTAGGTCCACAAACTATTTAAACAACCTTTGTCAAATCTCAGCTGCCTTTATGCTGGAATCCAAAGTGTTTAGAAAGTGAAATGAGTGATCATATAGAAGTGTTCTTAGCAGCAAGTTCTCCATCTGATTGGACTGCTTTGGGATGGGGGTAGCTGTCATTTTTCCTTATTTCTCCAGAATATAATATCCAGAGCATTAGGAAGAATATTGTTTATTATTTCCATTACTATAGGTAACAGTGCAAAAGAAAACTTACTTTTTTTAAAAGAAAAAATCTTTAATGTAAGCTATTAGCCTCGCTATTATACTTATGGTAGTATATTTTATTTAACTAAAAATAAGGCTGAGATCAGTGTTGTTATTTTCATTTTACAGATATGTTCAACCTGTGAGGACTTTTCAAATATTTAAGCCATCACACAAATACAAATATGTAAATCAGAATGAGAGCTAAAACACTTTTTTTATTTTAATAACCCAGAATTTCTCAAATATTACATATACAAATATTACAGCAAGGACTCTAACTTGGGAATGCTAAATTACATGTGAGTTCCATGTAATATTTTGTAAAAGCAAAACAAAATCCCTACATTTATTCATTTATTTAGAATAGTAAAGATAAAGATCAATATCCTGGACCATAGATGAGATGAATATCCTATTGGGATCCATACATTAGAACAACGTATTTTATATGTAGTCAGACTCAGAACACAATTGTATAATAACGCCTTTTATTTGAAAAAAAAAGTATAGTGAGAACTGCATAAGTAAAACTGATTGGGATAAATTGTAGGGTTGATACAAAAATATGAATTGTATTTTCTTTTAGATCTGCATTTTAATCAATTCTTTTATCTATCAGTGTGCTATTTTCTTGTACTTTGTTTTCTAATGTAGCATTATAAATAATAAAGATTTATTTATTTTCCTACTAGTTATGTTCTATTTATTTATTTATTTATTTATTTTTTAAAGAGAACATTTGACTGATCTTTTTCATGGATCAAGTAAGACCTTCTTCTATTACTTTAGTGAAGAAGTAGCTATAAATAACTGGCTTTTTCTATTGGTTCTCAAGTGATCTTTATCTTCATTTACATTAAATCTCAAGGGCAAATGTCAAGCTGGAGCTCTTCCCATGACCTTTTCAGATTTGGAACTGTGGATTGTAGAGGGAGCTTCTGAGTGGTAGAACAATGTGTAATCATTACTAACACCAACAGAACAGCTTGTCTATTTCTGGCAACACATAAAGCTTAGAAACCAGAAAAATAAATGCAATTTGTCAAATAACCTGAGACCAAGGTAGAAAACAGAAGTTTCTTGCAGAGGGTTGGAGTGTATATATGTGAAGGAAACTCTAAGAAATTGCAAGGAAGATTTTGGCACAGCATTAGTCCGTAATATTTCCCTCAATGTAATCATATTCATGTCTATTCAAACCAGGGGTGGGATTCAGCTGGTTCAAACCACTTCAGCAGAACCGGTAGCTAATTTTTTGTTGCCAGGCCCAGAATGGACTTCCGGAAGCGGTACCCACACAGAGAACAGGTTGTTCACATATTTGAATCCCACTACTGATTCAACCATATACTTATTGAATACAATGAGATTTTTTTCCATGTACTGAATTGTCCTTTTTGTCTGTATTATTTAGTCAGATATTAGTATACCTTATAATTGCACCTACATTTTCCCCTAAAGCAAAAATAGGTTGCAAGGTAATTTCTACCTACAGAAGCACTTTTCATATAGAAATTTTCAATAAAAATAAGATGAGAGTTCATATTTATGAAGCCTAGGTAAAACATAACACTCACTGGGCATTTTGCCATTCCATTTAATCTGCCATTATAATGACAGGTATTTCCTGGGATTAATAGGCATGATTATATAATCAAGTGGAAAAAAAGAGACATATGTATAATTTTGCTTGCTTTCAGAGACTTTATGGCCCCTTTTTGTTTCTAAACATTAGCCTTTTATTTATGAGGTTTAAAAAAAGAGAAGGCAAAGTGTTTCAGCATCCATAGTCACAGCCTATAGTAATGCCAAGGCACATGGCACAATCAAGATCTGTGAACTCTCCTAGATTCTGCTGTTCCTCATATGGAATCTGTTAAATCACTTCAGGGCTTTTGACTACTCTAAATTGACTCTCATGTTGAAGGCTCCTTGCAGCAGAGAAATCAAAGAGAAATCAATTGGCCCCTGCTGTCAACAGTGGAAACGAGGAGGAGCATCCAGAAGATGGATTTTGATGATGTTCCATTTCACAAGCAAAAGCAGAACTTACCAATTTCATTGAACTCTAGGGATAATTTGCAAGCTTCTTGAAACACAGCTGTAAAATACCACAGAAAAGGGGGAAAAGAAAGTTTTGTTTGAAAATGGTGATGTGTTGTTTGAAGAAATAGTTGCATTCTTTCTTACTTTGTTTTGAGGCCCATCAGTATAATTACTAGGGATAGAAGGACATACAAAAAAAGGACATACAATATATTTGCTCTTTGCAGAAGTCTTCTAATATAATGGATGCTGACTTTGTAGTGGATATGTAGGATATACTTTATATGTACAGATGACAAATGAAACAATTTACCATGTATGACATGATTTATGTATGGAATACATAAAAAAAATTCCATGGTCATCCATGGGTATTTCTATGTAAATGGATTTCAGCTTTCCAAAGCACGAGGTTATCAAGATGCAGAAAAGGATAAAATTATATAGGTTAAATAGTTTCTTAGAAGGAGGAATTTCTCTTGTACATTCTAGTTTTCATAATGAGAAACCAATCAGAAGCTGAGCTTTTGTTGCAGCAAAAGATGCTGCCTACATAAAAAACCCTGACAACCACCTTTATTATCTTACAGAAATTATAACTAAAGCATAGCTTAAAAAGCTATTGACATGTTGTACTACAAACATTTTTAATATTTATACCTTAATACTATATTATCGCATCGGATTTCTTCAGCTTAGTTTTTAACTTCATACATAGTTAATGCACAGCCTTGCTATATGTAGCTGAAAATTATTATTTTCCTTGTGTTTTTGTAAGCATCAGATGAGGGAAATTCAAGCTAGAAAGTAATGGGTAGGATCATTATGAGCATTAAGATCTTGGAATTTGCTGCAACAAATCACTTCTTTTGAAAAGCTCAGCTTCTGACTGGCTTGACATTATGAAAGCTAGAATGAAGTCTATACCATTTGTCTATTTGTTTTCTTTTCAGATGCACATTCAGGAAACCAAACAACCAGCTGGAGAGCAGATGATGGCACAATTTCCTAACGTTAGCTTCAGTTAGGCAAGACTGGAATAAAACTGTTACATCTGGGGAGTTTTGGTGGAGAGAAACCTGAACTGAGCTCACAGTCAAATCACTTCACACTTTCTGCTAATTTGATTCCCAAACCTCTACAAACCATCTGGCAGACATCTTCAACATCCAGAAGAAAAGAGCCAGGTTGATTCTATACAGAAAGGCCTGTTGCTGAAACATGTAAGAATAAGCAAAATTTATCCTATGACTTTTCAGTTTCCCATTTGCTGTGATTCAGACGTTTGTGGCCACAAAGCCAGCAGAATTTTGCTTGTGGAACTTACTTGGCTGAAATTTAAAGTAGCTGATGTTGAGATCTTGTTTTCTTTACAGCAAGAATCTCTAACAGCCCTGGTAACAATTAATTGGAAATAAGGATTTCAATCTAATACTTTTATTCACCATCTTGTAAATATTAGTAGGCTTGTTCTTGTGGAGGAAAAGACATAATCTATATGTCTAAATCATTGGATTCTTAGGAAAATGTAACATGGAGTCCTTGCACCATTCTAGAATCACTTCTACAGTTCTATGTTCCCATGCAATTGTCTGTATTTGTTAACCAATTTATTTATTTTTAGTTTAGCTTTAGTGTGTTGATAAAATAAAAATAAAAACAGTAAATGGCTTCTAAATGGCTGAGTGGGTTCAAACTGGAAACTGTGCCATGTAGATGTGCCTTTACTATCAATATAGATGGCAAGCTCAATGGCCCTATACCTTGTGTAAACTCAGAGTATCTTAATGTTAGTTGTTTGCATTAGACTATTTTGTGCAGTATTCAGCTCTGATAAATCTGTAAGCCCTCCCTATCATAAAGGTGGAAATTCAGCAATTCACTAACTAAAATAATTATATAAAACTTCAAGGAAGTCAGACAGATGGTTTTATGAATACCTTGTGATGTAAAGTAAGGAGCAAGGCAAGAAGAATAGCCCAGTTTTAACAACAAATGTTCCACCTCTTTATAAAGAAAGAAAAGAAAATAGTAAGCAGGTAAGAGGAAGCCATAACTGTTCCTTTCTAAAAAAAAAATCCTGCATAATTTTTTATTTCTAATAAATCTTTGGATTTTATGTAGTGTTAAGATAAGTGGTACCACTAATGCAGCTTTATAATTTATCAGTTTCATAGGTCATTCATGATAGGAAAAAGTGTGCCATAGAGCAGAAGAGCTATAATGAAAACTTAGTACAAATAAGTTCAAATTTTGATATTCCACTAGTGTTCACATGTGTGGTATGTACACACTAAAGTTTCTCAAACTTTAATAACACCAATTTAGATATATAATTTGGTTGTTGTTTCATGCAATTCCATTACATACCAGCATAAAAAAGATCAACTTATGCTTTCAGTAATCAATAACAAATACATATGAGACAGTGTTTGGAAGATGGTATTAATTTATTTTATGATGTTGGCATTAGGGTAAATAAGTGGATTATTATGATGTGTTGATTGTTTTGATTTCCTAAAAGACAGTCTTTAAAACAATCCTTTCTCCTAAATGAAATGGCATTGATCTGAATTTGAAGAGTTGCTTTCAGGAATAATACTGTCCCGAGCTTGCCAAAACCAAACAAAGCCACCATAAACTTATTGGCTAGCTTGACTAGAATTCAGCCATGCATTTCTTTTTTTCTTCTTACAAAATCACTTCCCAAATATTTAAACATTTACCACTGTTTTACACCCAAAGACACAGATATGATTAATGCAGAATATTAGTTAAAAAGATTACTTTCAGAAAAGGCTTTCAAGAATCTACTGTTGCATCCAAAGTCAAGAGCTCTTGTCACTGTCCACCCTATTAAGAACATTTATGTTGTATTTAGTTATTTGTTCTGACAGGTGTTTGGCTGGAAGGCAGTTTATGAGATAAACACTTTTTTTCTGGACTATTCATTACTGAACTACTGAGTTATAAAAAAAATATCGAGAGACTTCAGTATTTTAGCCTTTTTCCAGGAACACAGGTCAAAATTTCTGAAGAAATGATTTGAAATGAAAGCATTGAAATTGTTGTGTGAGATGGATTACAAAAAATAAATTATTGATAGAAATGATTGCCTGAAAAAATAATGAGAAATAACAAACCAAACATGGCTATTGCTTTGTCACATATTGTTCTCTTCTTGTTTTCAGCAAGAATTAATATTTCTATATTTTC
>NW_015387414.1:125966-140286 GCF_001527695.2 Protobothrops mucrosquamatus
AATATTTCTATATTTTCAGGATAGGAAAGAAACAATATGATGTGAGCAAATAAGATGTGGGAGGGGTTAAATTCACAAATTTACAATAATTTAAAACTTTTTAAAAGTAATTGATTTCTCATAATAACTGCAAAGAGATAGAAATTAAAGTAAAAAAACAAAAACTAATTTGTACTTAGCAATCCTCCAATACTGGATGTTCTCAAAACTGTTCCTCCAGGACAACGTTTGATCCTTTCGTTATAAGATATGGTTATTAAAAGGCATGCAAATAGTCTGAGATAAGGAGGGATAAAGGCACCTAGTAGAACAATGGCATTTATGGCTTTCTAAAGCAAGAACACCCACTGTAGTTTTGAAGGATCTGTTTCCTCAAAAAGGAAGTTTGAAGTCTCCCAAACATTTTTCAGAGAAGAGATCCTAGGCATTCTGCTAGACTATACTGATCAGTTGGGGAAGCAATGTGGGACTTGTACTATAGAAAATTATATGCGTTCTCTGAAATGGACAAGACAGAAAATTATTTTACAAGTTATCTGAATATGCAAATTCCTTGAGTGTTTTGGAAAGGAGTACAATGTTAGTAGAATTACCAAGTTTAAACTTTTACCATACTATTTAGCACTGGTTGAAAGAAAAGCGTAAAATAATTGTTGTACAAGAGCATGGAAATAAGTCTTCCACCAAATAATAAACAATGAAAAAATTGTGATATAATTAATCAGAAATCACTGAATATAATTTCCTTGGCTTTTTTTTATACAGCTTATTTTCTTTATTTATTTGCAGCTGTGTTCCCTCTTCCCTCTTTGCCTGTGCTATTTGAAGGACAGAACAGATTTTATTCTAATAGTTTCTAAAACTCATGCTGTCATGAACAATGTCAGATAAGAAGCAGGAAAATCTAGAGTCATATTCCCAAAGAAATATGCATGTCACCATATAACTTTGAGCTCGTTACTCCTCCTTTATTAATCCCAAGGTGCAGTTCTTTCTTGGAAATGTGCCCACCTGGGTTTTAAATGTGGCACCAGCCATGAAGGATAAAGAGATGGTGGGTTAGCTGTATAAACCAGGAAGTCTTAACAGCTTTTAGACACACTGTGTCACAGATTGCCATTGAGGACCATGAAGAAACTGCAGCTGATCCAGAATATAGTCAGACAAGAAATTATAAATACACCTTGATCAGAGGTAGGATTCAAATATGTGAACAACCAGTTCTCTGTGTTGATGCCACGACCGGAAGTCCATTCTGGGCCTAGGCAACAAAAAATTAGCTACTGTTTCTGCCGAAGTGGTGCAAACTGGCTGAATCCCACCACTGACCTAGATACACTCACGTAACATCATCAACAACAACAGCACTAGTTATTAGTAATCTTCCAGATACAATTCAAGTTACTGGTTGTGATTGATAAAGCTCTTCATGGCAACAGGCCTGTCTACCTGAAGAATGGTCTTTCTTAGTCAGCTAATCTGGTAAGATATGACAATATGCCATGTTCCATAAGTAAAATAGTTTCTTTAGACAGAACCTAGAAACCATGCCTTCTCTGCCTCTGGAATAGTTTCCTTCTAGATATTCAAGTGGCCTTAACCTTGCCATCCTTTCAATAGGCTTGAAGATCTGGATTTTTCCCCACTGTGGGAGTTTATTGATGTCAGTATGTTAATTCCAGGTTATCACCTTTTGTTGATTGTGTTGCACTGGATATTTTTATCTTGTATTCCACCTAGAATCTCTTTGAGCTGGATGGCTTATGCATTTATAAATAAATAAACATTATCTATCTCACAATATTGCTAAGAAATTAAAGTGGAGAAAGAAAAGTACAGTGGAGAAAAGGCTTAAAAATGTAATAAAGCATTTTCTTGAGAGGAAAATAAGCCTAAAATAATTACCCACGCTATGTAAAAGAAAGATTGAAGGTGGTACTCATTTTCCGCCATACCATATTCTCAGCTTTCTATTGGAAAGTAAATTAGTCAAGAAAAACCAGGCTACCTTTAAGGTAAATATACACACGTATTTGCTATACATTATTTAGCTAATACATGTACGGTAATAGCTAAAGTGTGTATTTCTGAATAGATTTCTGACAATTTCAGCTATTTGTCTTTTTTATAGAATGCTTGTGACGAAGAAGCCTCAAGAGATAGTTGGCAAATCAATGTACCTATAATATTATTTCTTCCTTTGGGATTCTAATTTAATC
The DNA here is from genome assembly GCF_001527695.2 of Protobothrops mucrosquamatus. Taxonomy (NCBI): domain Eukaryota; kingdom Metazoa; phylum Chordata; class Lepidosauria; order Squamata; family Viperidae; genus Protobothrops; species Protobothrops mucrosquamatus. The sequence goes on from NW_015387414.1 coordinate 128,186, forward strand.
AAACTTGGGACTTTGTATAGTTTAATGGCATTTGGGTTCACTTTATAGGTAATATTTACTATTGTACTCTAGCAGATATTTCTATTCCATTCTAAATAAAAATCCTTATGTTTTTCAACTCAAAAAATTTATGGTTGTTGAGGGTGACTATTCATTCAAAATTAACCAGGCAAATGGATCTGATAACCACTCATAACTTTGTTATTACTTTCAAACTATATAATCACATTTAAAATGAAAGAAATGAATTCAATTTTTCATTGCTGAGATTATTAATAGAAATAAACTCAGCAATATAGGAACAATTAACCATTCAGGATAGGAGAAATTTTAAATTGATTACTCTGGTGGTCTATCTCTTTGTACTATTGTCAAACATTTCGTGGATAAGGTGTAACTGTGAAAAAATACGTACATCAATTTCTATCAAAAGAACTATTTTTAAAGGTAACAGGTAAACCTATACTAAAAGCTTTATAAGAGGTAAGCCTATATTTAAAGCTATGACACACTGAACATGTATTTGCTTTGCTGGTCTAGTCTTGGGTTCAGTCATGGCATAGTCAACATAAATATCATCTCTGAAAGGTCCAAAATAAAGATCTTCAATTCATGTGTTTCCTTCACATCATGAACTTGAGTATTTTACTGTGAGAATTCTTCACTTTTTCACATTTCCAGCTTCTCTTGCAAATCTGACTGTCAATAATTATGCTAATGTCATTGCCCAGAGATTTTACAGAAAAATAAAGATATTGTTTAGTTAGGGTACGTTTGCACTGCACTAAAGCTAATGTTGGACAGAAGTATTCTGTCTTTAGAGAAGCCAAAGATTTTATCTTTAATGCAGAATTTCATCATCCTCAACTGATTGTACAATGGGAATATCAAACCTCTATTTGAAAATCAGTAACTACTGCAAGTCCCGATTTCCCGCTATAGGGTAAACTTTTAAAGTTTTTTTTAAAGAACTTTCAACTTGTAGAAGGTCCTGCTGTATATATATATTCAATCTCCTGTTCTGGAGTTGGCACTTTAAGCATCTTATAATAAGCTCCTGGTCATACAAGGAAACTTATAAAATATAACTGAACATGAATTGAGATTTTTTTTCTCTTGTATGAGGTAGCTAATGGACTTCCCCACAGATGATCATAGTGCAATATGTCATCATCCCTTAATCCATGGCCTGGGTTCTTACTAAATATTAAACCATAACATGCTTATATTATTTGATTATTGTTTGAGGCCTGACATAATTTATGAACTGTACTATAAAAACTTGGCTTATGTCTTAGCTTGCTACTGTAACCCAGGGTTTCTTCAGTTAATGCTGATTAAATAAATCAAAGCTAATTATGGTAGGCAAACCAGGCCTCTATATTTTTCTCTTAACTATAGCTATGGTTTGAAACCTGACTTGTTTCCACTGATTATAATTAAAATTAATTATAATTTGTTTGTATGAATTTTAGTGGCATAACAAGTTATAACTAATTAGAAATACAAGCAAATTCCTTGAAGCCTTAACATATATGGAGATTACCAGATTCTTAACCTACAATAGCTACCTTAGAAATACCAGATTCTTAAAACCAAATTTCTTATAAATTCTAGTTTAATATGTATAAACTAATATGTATAAACTAAGACATAGCAAATAAATGAAGGGCACTGCTGCAACAGAAATCATTTTCCCATTTTGGAAAATATGGGGGTGGGAGAATAGCTGAAAATATATTTACTAATGAATATTCAAGAATGACTTCACCCAGTGCTGAAACACAGCTGCTCTAGTGGCAAAATGCTGTAGATGCTTAAAACAGCAAGCAATTTAGTCAAAAGAAGTCACAACACATCACATCCTGTTCAATACGATTCTGTAAAAACAAATTAAAATATGCAAGAGGCACATGGGTTTTGGAAAGTTACAAAGGTCATGCCTGAGATGCAAAAAATAAATGTGATATTTAAAGATAAATCAGTTTAAAATGTAGCTGTCAGCTTGTAGAAACTTTCTGAACAATTCAGTATAAGCAGTGATGTGGAATAGTACCTTAAAGAAAGAGACAGTCTTTGTGTAAGAAACTTCTTTTTTTTATTATACAGTATGAAGGAGAATTGCCTGATTATTATTTTTATTCAAGAAAATATCAGGGGTTCAGGTACTATAATACCACATTCTCTCTTCCATATGCTATTGATCTGATAGGATGTAAAAGGTCTGGAAAATACCTTTGGATTTGTATTTACTTGTTCATGACTCTTTCATGTTCTACACATTAGCATGTAGTCCTCTGTATATTCTTTCCTTTACATATAAGTCTCAGGAAAATTTACTGGATAAATATGTATACAAACTGCTTACCTTATCATGGAATGGAAATAAGTTCAAATTTTGACAGGTAGAGCTAACATAGCCTTCTCTAATTAGTAAGTCTATTTATGAGGGTCGTACATTAAAGTACAATATGATCAAATATCCTTAGACTGAGAACGGATTGTATGTAAGTGTGGGTTGATTTTGTTTTTGCTTTTTATTTTGGTTGAGCTGAGATTTCAACCTGACATATCAGCACTCCATCATATTGCAATAAAAACCTATGTAATTAAATTACCTCTTCACACTTTCTTAAGGTCCTATGAAATACATTCCTTTGGAATAATTATATCTCTAAATGTCCAAAACAAACCATATAAATGTAATTGAACTTCAAGCAACAGAGAAAGAAATGAACTATAGAATCATTTCTACATTTATAGGTAAATGTATAAAAAGTATACATTTACTTTTATAAAGTAAATAAATTATAAAAAGTGGAAAGAGGGGCACATAACTAAGGCAAAATATCAGCAAATAGCCTGAGCCTGCAAAAATGAAGTGAGGAAAGCTAAGGTTCAAAATGAACTAAGGCTTGCAACAAAAGTAAAAAAACAAAAGTCAAAAATAACAAAAAAAGCTTCTTTCAACATGTAAAAAACAAGAAAAAAGTTAAGGAAATGATTGGTCCATTACTGAGAGAAAGTGGCAAGAAGGTAACGAGCAACAGGGAGAAAGCAGAACTATTTAACTCATTTTTTGTATCCGTCTTTACACAAAGGGAAAAAACAGTCCAACCTATCAAAAACAGTACCGTAAAAAACAGATTAGAAACACAAGTTAAGATAGGCAAGAAAATGATAAGCAAGCACCTGTCCACCCTAGATGAGTTCAAATCATCAGGACCAGATGGATTATACTCCAAGGTTCTGAAGTAACTGGCAGATGTTATCTCAGAACCACTGAACTATATCTTTCAAAGATCCAGCGAAGTAGAAAAGAACCTGATATAGTTCCCATCTTCAAAAAAGTAAAAAAAATGGATCCAGGAAACTACAGACCTATGAGCCTAACGTCAATACCTGGGAAGATTCTGGAAAAGATAATCAAGCAATGAACCAGCAAACACCTAGAGGCAAACATTACTAAAAACCAACATGGATTTGTCAAAAACAGATCATGCCAGACAAATTTTATTGCATTAATGGACCAGAGGAATGGTGTGGATATAATTTACCTGGACTTCAGTAAGGCTTGATAAGATAGAAAAATGTGGGTTAGACAGCATCACCACCAGATGGATTCGTAGCTGGCTGACCGGCCATACTCAGTGTGTGGTCCTCAATGGAACTGCATCTACATGGAGGCAAGTGTGTAGTGGGGTACACCAGGGTTCTGTTCTGGGCCCGGTGCTCTTCAACATCTTCATCAATTATGTGGATGAGGGGATAGATAGGGAACTCATCAAATTTGCAGATGACAACAAACAATGGATGGAAACTAATCAAAAAGAGAAGCAACCTAGAACTAAGGAGAAATTTCCTGACAGAAAATTAATCAGAAACTGTGAATGCTCTAACACTGGAAGTTTTTAAGAAGAGACTGGACAGCCATTTGTCTGAAATGATATAGGGTTTCCTGCCTCCAAGGTCCCTTTCAACAATATATTTGTTATTATTGTTATTGTTATTATTGTTATTGTTGTTGTTGATATTATTATTATTACAACACCAGAAATTTCTACAGCCACAAGAAATAATAATGTCTCTAATTAATCTGGAAACGGCCAAAGACAGTTAACACTTTTATGTACATAACAGTAGCAATAATGGAATAAACATGAAATGTAGGGTGCTTCTTCTTTTTTGCATAATTAAGAAAATGGTTTGGTAGATTAAGATTATGCATCGAATATTTAATAAGCAGGAAGCAGTAGATTAAGTCCAGTTATGTTTAAGAAGTGACTGTGTGGACCCAATTATAATTCTGGCATTTCAAATGGCATTAAGAAACAAATCTTAGGTTTATTTTACTTTATTATAAGTTAGCTTTATTTTAAAATATTATTTCATTTGGAAAAATACTTGTATACCAAGAAAAGGCTATCCTCAAATATGAAGCTGGGTGTTAAACCAGATATTTAGAACCGAGCTCATTTTTTTTTCTCTTGAACACTGGAAGATGAACTGCTTGGCTATAAATGAATTGTGAGCTTTATTTAGGGAGTTTAAATGAAGTTGATATAGCTAGAAAATATGAGTTCAGCTTTTTTTTTTTTAAGACAAAGATAGCGGCCAGGGTGGGATTGAACATCTTGCTGAGCCAGGCAAGAAAGTAGAAAGCCCTGATCACCAAATGAAGATACTTCATAGTCAGACTTAAATGAATAACTGTACCATACTTTTCACAAATGACTATAAAATATCATAGAGCTTCCTGTTGTGCTACTTGTGAGAATGCTTGTACGTTCTTCCTATGAACAGAAAAACATATATAACCTGTTTTTTTAATAAAAAAATATATGCAAACTAATGGATAGTTGAAATTTATATTTTAGGTACTGTTAATGGCATTTTTAAGCAAATATGTAGAATAATAAATGGGACTTGTGGCATGCTTTAAGTGTAAAGTTATGCTTATTTAAATATTTTGTTTGATAGTTGATACTTAAATACAGATTAGAACTTTTCTGTAATCATTTATATCAAGAATGGATTGGAAATAAGAAATTGCTTTGCAATATTTAATGGCCTCATTGCAAGTCCCATCCATCCATTCATCCCCTTTCTCTCTTTTTCTCCCATCTCAGGTTGCTGTGTTTTCTGCAGGTGCAGTTATTGCTTTTATTGGCATTATTGTTGTTTCTTGTGGTGTGACTGAAACTCTTCCTACTTCACAAAACTACCTTGTAATTCCTAATATTTCCCAAAAAAATACAATGGTGTCATATTTCAGGACAGGGTTCAGATGGTATTGGAGTTGAGAAACCATGTCTCTCCAACAGTCTTTATAAAAGAATATGCTTTCAGCAAACTGTTAGGAAGCAGTGTTACCTTCTTGTTAATTCCACACTTGAGATTTGAATAAAGCAATCTTTGCCAGTAAACAAAACCTACAATACTTCCCATTTAAATGTTCTGCTATGTGCAAAGCATAGAGAGTATTCAGGAACCCCAAGGCCAAATTCTATAATCTGAATTACTGAGGAACATTCAAAATCACTACATTACCATTGCTATGGAGAACAGTCTAAAGCTGCCAACTCTTTAGGAAAGCATGTATCACTGGTTAACTCTTAGAAACTGGCTCTTCCAGTTCCTTTATGGAACATAAAAATTCTTCATGCAAAGCTCCTTTTCATGCATAGGTGAATAGGAAAAAACAAAACAGAACTGGCAGAGAAACAAGTGGTACTTCCTTTGTTTCTTTCTTCTTCAGGCAAAAGATAGTCCATAATTATGAGAAATAAATATATTTTCAATTCTGAAGTTTAATTATGATATATATGTGGGATTATTTCAAGAATAACCACCATAGACAAGAAAAAAGTATACTGTGTTTGAAAATTGCACCATTATGGCCTACTGATATAATATGAACCAACATTATGGGGATTCCTAAAGTGAATGCTTGCACATTGTAAAAACATTTACCAAGACTCAAATATTCCTGGGCAGTGATTAGCAAAGAAGATTCATGATCAGAAATAAAATATTCAGGAATGTAGAACTGGAAGAGCTTCAGAAAAATTGTGGAAACAGAAGACCCAGATACAATAGTAGAATAGTAGAAGAAACTCAGATAAAACCAATTGCAAATAAAAAGGGAAAAGCTGGTATGAACTATAGAAATGATAACTTAGAAGAAGAAGTAATAACAACATAACCAGTACAGATGCAGAATTACTAGTAGAAAAACAAAGAATGGCACCATTGAGAGTAATGCCCCCAAAAGACCTGGCACCTATAATGAAAGAAAATAAGATGCTTGCAAGAATCAAAATAACACCAAATATTGAAAAGACCAAGCAGTGGCAGTTACAGGAAAATTGGCATTAAAATTAGGAAACCAAAAAGAAATCATATTCAATCCCAAAGTGGCCAAGATAAAGAAATGAAGATCAGATGTGAGTCATTTAAAAATATGATAGAGCAGAAATTGAAGAATATAAGAATAAAAACAAACCTAATGAAAAAAAAAACTGGCCTAGCACTATAAAAATTGAAAAAGCTTTGTGAATCATGAAGCAACAAATAATAGCAATAGCAAGGAAAATTGAATGTTAAGAGGCATAGATTATCAAATTTAAGTAAAATCAGCTATTTCAAACAGATCAAAGGCAATTCTAGTGAAGTATAAATGGTAATAGTAATTCTGAAAATGGCATACCAAACAAAAAGGAAAGATACATGAGAAATTAAAAAGACTATAATAAAAATGAATATAGTCTTGCACAACTAAGCTCCTGTGGATAATTCTGAAGTTGAAAATCTTTCAACAAAATTTTTCCATGAAAAATTGAGAGAATAGCTCTAAATGTTGTATTATTCCCTAGCAAGGGAATTACTCCAGTTTCTTCATCATTTTGAAAGGAAAAATATGTTACAAACTAGACTGAAATGGGAACAAAGAGAGATCAGTCCTATGAAAAGGAAGAAATACTGTATCTTCCCTTTTATGAAACTGTGCTAGAAATATGTTTGCTGCCAAAATTTTATCAACAGTTCCGATAGACATAATGTGTTATTATATCATAGACCTAAACTCTCATCTATTCCTTGGAGCCTTTTTTCATTTATTTCTCTGATTTCAATAACTCTGAAAGGCTTTAATTGAAAATTATCAATTTCCGAAATTTTTCTACAACAGTCTTCTGTTTCCAATTCAGGTTTTGATAATTTGCAGATGTATATACAATAGACTTCTATTCAATGGTGATGTCCTAAGGACCCACTTTATAAAGTTGAATTAAAATCACACTATATGATTAAATCTTTAAGTTGCTTACAGTATCACAAATTGTTCCTGGGACATGTTCCAATCTTCTGATATATTTCTGGTATTTATAAAAAATGCACTTTAATTTCATAATTTAAACACAAAATACAAATTATCAGCTATACTCAAAGAAAGTAATAATCCATAAAATTATTGAGGGTGGAATTCAAGGAAAATTCACCAACATTTCAGGCAATTTCTAACCTTCTAGTTTAATTTCTTATGCAGTCACATCTTGAATAGCCACGGAAGTTTAATAATGCATTTTGTTTTTAAATTTATGAACTTGTCTTACTAAATTTTCCAACATGTTTAAATGCATAAAGATATGGTACACAATCTCCTACCTTATAAAATATATATTTGTAAGTTTAAGCAATATTCTATGTGTGCATGTATGCCTTCGAGTTAGTGTTGACTCTGCTTGGACAAGCCCCTGTAGTTTTGTTGGCAAGATTTCTGAAATGATTTGCTATTTCTTCCTACTAAGACTGAGAGAGAGTGGCTGGCCCAAAGTCACCCAGATGGCTTTTTGCCTAACTTGAATTCAGGGTCTCCTGTTTTCTAGCCTGGTACCTACACCAAGCTGGCTCTTGAAACAACATTATATTTTTTCACTCTTTTTCACTAATAGTTGTAGTTTATACTAAGTGTTATGTACAGTTTTTAATTTATGATTGCTTTTTATCTTGTCGTTATTACAAACTTCATTGTCTTTGCTTTGCAAGTCCTGTCTATCCATTCCAAGAAGCCTCATAGTCTGTTGCTATTGATTTATTTGCTGCTTTTAGGATATTATTATAACGAATAATATCCTGCCTGCACCATGTCTTCTATTTTATAAGTTGTTCTGAAATAGGTATAGGAAACTACATTGTATCACACCTCAGTGTACTCTATATTGATTGGCAACTGCTTTCAAGAGTTTCAGATAGGATTCACATAGAAATCTTTAACAGCTACCAGAAATATAAAGTATACGCTCTTCACAGAGTTATTCCTTCGGGTTTGTTTTTGAACTTATTGTATAAAATTTATTTCTGCCCACAATATCCTACATTAAGCTGTTTTTCTTTTACAACAAAGTATCAAAATCAGTAGCTATTTTTTTAAAAAAAATGTTTTTAAGGCAAGAATATTTTTGACTTTCTATTGTGCTACTGTTATTCCACATTCAGTGGAAAAGAAATATATCTTTATTATGCTATGTCCTTCTACCAGTATATCTGGATGATATATTATAATGAAGAGTATCAATAGCAACAGCACTTAAACTTATATACTGCTTCACATCCTTCTGTAAGCGGTTTACAGTCAGCATATTGTCCCCAGCAATCTGGGTCCTCATTTTACTGACCTCAAAAGGATGGAAAGCTGAGTCAACCTTGAGCCAGGGAGACTCAAACTGCCCAACTGCTGGCAGTCGGCAGTCTGTAGAATTAGCCTGCAATACTACATTCTAAGCCAGTGGTTCTCAACCTGTGGGTCGGGACCCCATTTGGGGTCAATCGACCATTTCACGGGGGTCGCCAAGCAAGGCTGTCCGCCATTTTTTTGTCCGCCATTTTTTTGTCCGCCATTTTTTCCCCCTTTTCTGGCGGGTGCCTTACCTCCCTTTGGCTGGGCTAGCTGGTGGTCTGCCTGCTCCGTCTCTGCCGCTTGCCAGCTACGTCTTGGCCGGTGCAGGGGGCAGAACCACACATGCGCGGTGCTCCCGGGCAGGGAAAGTTCTCGACTTACGACCGGTTGGGTAGTCCTCGACTTACAACCGGTTTAGTCCTCAACTTATGACCGGTTGGGGTCGCGGCATTAAAAAGGTTGAGAACCACTGTTCTAAGCCCTGTGCCACCACAGCAACATTTGGGATTCAGTAACAATGGATATTATGGTGAAAAATTGGTTCCTTGTACTAATTCAGACAGTTTTATCTAGAGGTTAAAGTACCAGGACAGAAAGCAGGAAACCAAGAGTTCAAGTCTTGCTTTACCCATGAAAGCCAGTTGGGTGCCTTTCGGTCAGTCAATCTCTCTTAGTCCACATGGTTGTTGTCGTGGAGAAAATAAAGGAGGAAGATATGTTGAATATGCTTGCCACCTTAAGTTATTTGTAAAAATAATAAAGGGATGTTATAAATAAATAATTTAACAATAAGAGTTGGAGCTATTCTCTGTAATAATTACATTTATGTTAAATGTTGGCATGCATATAATTATAACTCTATCCTATGATTTTTTTCATATCAAAGAAACTAATGATTATCAAAGGAATTGGTTTTTGTTTCACTTCTTATTCATAAATTGAATTTATAGGGGTACATCTAAATTTGAAACAGAATTGCTCTGAGGGCTGAACCCAGGAAGAACTGATGGCCATCTTCCACTACAACAGAATATGGTGGAAAGTTTGCCAGACTTGCACTTTGTTGAGTTTTAAAAGAAAGAGTATGATTTCAGTGGTATTTGGCAGTTCCTGGTTTATTGTTGGTGTTGGTTTTATTCGAATGAAGAACACTGCAACTATAACTTCATTGCAGTTTGATACTGAAACTCTCTTAAGTGCTTTGTATTGGATGAATTATTTTGGACAGCCCTTGGAAAAGTGATTTGGAAACAGGAAAGCAACATTCACAGTCCAATCAAGCCCTATGCAAAAACATGTTTAATTAACTCTTAATCAGTGACTTCTGGATGTCACATTAGTCATCTGTGGTATGTAAAGACAGGGACTATTAGCTACTATATTTATAAAATCATTACACCTGCATAAAGCATTTAGTTGGTGCAACATATTTTATTAGTTAGCTGCTAGAAGAAAAACCTTGTAGAATCTACAGCAAAAAAGTTTGGTTTGGATAAGAGTTTGGCTGTAGTGATACCCCACATTAAGGGAAAAATATATATTTTATTTATCAGTATAATTAAGCATTTTAAATATTGAAAGATCAAAAGTGTCAACCAGCAGATGTTCACTTACTAATATAAATGATCACCTACACGGAAATGTATGCAGTGTTACTCCTTTTATTATTACAGTTCTATAAAAACCAAGCAAAGCGACATGCTTTGTCAAATTTGATAACAGAAGAACTATCTATATGTTGGGGAAAGAGCTGTGTGAAGGAAACAAAGAGTTAAATGTTACTGAAGGGTAATAAAGAAGCTGGTCCACAACTCAAGAGAGTTGTCTTCTGTGCAGAGTTGCCCTGATGCTGAAACTGAACTTTAATGCATCCCTGAAGAGGGGAAAGAATATAGTAGAACCGGCATTGTTTGGGGTTTTATGATGAGAAGTAAGCCTGTTGGGTAAAGAGCAGATGGTTTATATGTTCAGTGGGACTTGTTCACATTTGTTCACACCTCTGGCAGACAATTTGCTAAGGTTCCAATTTATGGGAAGTGTAAATGATAGAGTCTTCATAAGATTTTTTTTGTTGTCGTTATCCCTAACAAAACGGAAATAATATGGTAGTACTTAAAGAAAAAGCTCTTTCTATTTATATGCTGGAGAATATTTAAAAAAAAAGATCCTCCCTGCCTTATAAAGAGGCTCAGGAGCCATTATAAAATAATTTGTATATGATATACACCTACGGTGGGTATAAAATAAAGTCATGAGTCTGTGCAACTTTCCTTATGGTAAGGTATCCTTTATGACTAGGCAATATCATGGAGTATTCGGAATACCAGTGGGAAAGTCCTCTTCTATGTGCTTCTTCCTTTTTATTTTTAGCAGAATATATTTCTGCCCTTTTGTTTACTTTAAAGGAAAATGGTGGCTATTTCATAAAAGCAAACTATTGGCTCATAGCTAAGAATTTTGAAATTTTCAGTTCCAACATATTTGCAAAATGTCCCATTAGGTTACCATTAGGCACAGGCCTGTTTCAGCCCTTTTCAATGACCAGAAAGAAGGTGCATACAATGTACTGGCAGAGTCTAGCAATTCAATAATACTTGTGGAGATCCAGAATAGGCTGTTTTGGGAGAGTAATCAAATTTATTATTGACACAATTGATCTCTTACCCAGAGATCAATGGAAATTACTGTGATACCCATTTTTTACTTTCCGCTTTTAATCAAACTATATCACAGAAGGACAAGTGTGTTCACAATCATCTAAAATACATTCTAAAATTTATTCCCCCGCACATACCAACACACTTCCTTAGCAACCAACATAAAAATTGCTGCATTAAGCAACACACACATTAGTCTCCTCAATCATGCTGAAAAATCCACAGCCACTCAGTACACAATACTTATTTTTTTCTCCCAAAGCTGCCTATCTCTCCACTTCGCCTTGCTTGCAGTTGCACTAAGTTCTCAAATAATATTTCATGTTGGTTTCCCTGTTTTTTTTCAAGTCATCCCCTGATTTTTTTTCCCATTTCCACCAATTTCCCTAATCTAGTCTAATAACCATCAATTTTTCAGGTCTGCCATGTGCTACAGTGCAGATTATGATGATGTGCATGTATAGATTACATCTTTGTACCCTAAGGATATCTATGAGTTTTCATGTGTTCAAAAATATTATTAGGGAAAAAAAGATTATGATAGAAGGTGAGAGATTCATTCTGATGCTCTACCACTACTGACAAAACTTAGTTTTAAAGACATTAAAAACATAAAACAGAACAAATGTGAAAAGGGATAAAGTTTAAATGTTCAACACTGTTAAGATTTTTTTTAATTGAAAGATAAGTTGAGGGATATGTTGTAGGAGACAATGATTACAATCGTAATCTAACATGAGCTCATGTTTATTATTTATTAATTTATT
>NW_015387414.1:140687-154517 GCF_001527695.2 Protobothrops mucrosquamatus
TCAGCCGCGAATCCAGGAGGACCCCCAGATTGCGCACCCTCTCCGAGGGGGCCAGAATTTCGCCCCCTATAGTCAGCGATGTTGTGTGTATATATGTAATTTAAAGCATATGTGGTCTTTGAACTCCTGATTCCCAGGGTGCCCTTTGGCATTACCTAGAATATGGACTGAATGCAAAGACATCGTCCACAAACATAATGAAAGCAACTGTTCGAATGGATTTATTTTATTCTTGTTTAAATGTCTGACCACTTTTTCCTAGCTTACAAAATTAGAATAATTTTAAAATGTGCAATACAATATGTTAAAATACACTATAAAGTTTTTAAAATTGAATTTAAAGATTGCATAAAAGCATCCTAAAGCATTAAGGTGAAGAAAAGAAAGGATATATGGAAACTTATAAGTAAAAAGTGCATTAGAAATCAAAATTAGATGTCTACAGTATGTCTTTTAAATAGGCACCTGAGTATAAATCTATTGTCTATTTCCCCAACAGACAAACATAGAACTGTGCTGTTAATAATACAGGATAACTATATTTAATTAATAATCTTTTTACAGGTAGTCCTCACCTTATAACAGTTTGTTTAGTGACCATTTGAAGTTAAAACGGCACTAAAAATGTACCTTATGACCATTTTTCACATTTATGCCCATTGCAGCATCCCCATGATCAGATGATTTACATTCAGATATTTGAGAACTGGTTCATACTTATGATGGTTGCAGCCATATGACCACCATTTACAGCCTTCTGACAAGGAAAGTCAATGGGGAAGCCAGATTCACTTAACAACTTGTTACTAACTTAACAACTGCAGTGATTCACTTAACAAATGTAGCAAGAAAAGTTGTAAAATGGAGCAAAACTCACTTAACAAATTTCTCACTTAGCAACATAATTTTGGGCTCAATTGTGGTCATAGGTTGAGAACTACCTGTATTGTTTTCAAACAGACTAAGGGGTGCTCACTTCAAATGTTTAGGATAGGTAGCAAAAAACAAAGTAACAATTCAGGGTAGTTTCCATTTAGAATTTAAATCTAAAGTACAAAGAGCCAATACAGGATGAAATATTTTGTTCAAATTGAGTTCTCAGGCTAAAACATACGAAGAGTTCTATAATGTTTGTTTGTGAGAGAGTGTATAGATGTGAGACAATATAAGTCAAGGGGTACAATGTCATTGTCAACATTCTTAAATTTGCCAATTTTAGCCTAAAAGTTGCAACAACTATTTGTTAATTACACTTAGCCTGTTGAGATTTATTCATTGTATTCCATTACCATAGTTATCAATTGCAAATCTATAATTTTATATTAATGACAACATATAGGAGAAGCAATGACTGTAAAGTCATAACTTATTCTGTGTTTTTACATGATATTACTATACTTTGAGGATTATGTTAATAGATAAAAAAAATTCCTAACAGAGTAATTTGACAGAGAAACCAAATGCACAGAGAAGTCATGGATGTCTTCAAGCTGAATAGCCATTCATCTGGGATGCTTGGATTCCTGTACTGAGTAAGGAACTGGAGTCAATAATGTACATAATCCCTTCCTACTCTGGTTCTATGATTAATCAAATGTATATTCCCCTCCACTCTAGTGGTTAAGCACAAGACTAACCACGAAAATGAGATTCCATCCTGCCTTGGGCATGAAAGTCAGCTTGGTGACTTTGAGCCAGTCATTTTCTCTCACAATTGTAGGCTTGATGACAGGTCAGTTGGTCAATTCCTGTCCCAATCAATAGATCAATACTAACAAAGATAATACAAAGAATGGGGCTTGCTCTATAGCAGGGGTGTTAAACTTGCAACGTCACGTGATGTGTCGCAACATATCGTGACTTTTTTTACCATTGCCGGCAATGGGGTGGGCGCGGTTTCGACATGATGCATCCGGCCCATAGCTGCTCTATAGGATAGGCTGAACTTAGTCTAGAGAAAAGAAAACCAAGGGAAGACATCATATTGGGGTTGAAGTACATAAAAGATTAGAATAGAAAAGATGGTCTAGAACTATTTTCCATTCACATAGTCACTAAAACCAAAAATAATAAACTTTCAGCTACCTTGATTACATTTAAATGTAAAGAAACATTTCCTAATCTGTGTGACAGTGGAACAGTGTTATAAATTCCCCAGTCCTGGAGAATTTATGAAGACTATAGGCAATGTACACTGCAAGTGCAGTAGTTTGAATTTATAGTCTAATGTAAGTACTGTATGTAGAATTAATATAATGTCATTGTAAGATTATTTGTAAAAATGTATGTATGGTTTAATCTTTCCATTAATTCATATCAGGAACCCTGTAGTTCTAACACCATCATACAGAAACATTGCCTATTTCTTATATCATACATATAGCATCACAATTATAGTATGCCTAATTAGATAGTAGTTTAGATATTCTAAACTAATTAATACTAACCCTAACAAATACATTCTGATTCCTAGATAATATTTGTCCTTTTCTATACTTCTTACTTAACCAGAAATATGTATCTTTCTCTCCCTATTAAGGTCCTATGAGTTTGTATACAATGAGATTATTGTGCTTATTGTTTCATGGTACTTAAGGTACTAAACAATCTTCAGGAACTATCACAGTTAACGCATGAGTTAAGTATTGTTACGCCATATACAGCAGTATACATTTTTATCAGAAAGCAGACTATATGTTATCAGCCAATTGAAATGAATTGTTTTAAAAGAGAATGGGGGAGGGAGGGAAATGCAGATATAAGAGGAAAAAGGGCAAAGAGTGACCTCTTCTGGACAACCTGAATATATCCCATCTCTCTTGTTCCAGAAATGTATTTTGTGTAAATTTTGCATTCTGAATTGTTGAGAGTTTAAATGCATATTTGCTTGACTTCAGATTTCAATATAATTGTCATGCCAACTGAAATCTTTTTCCTAATGTAGCTTGCCAATAATGGATGAACATATTTTTTTAATATTAAGATAAGAGTGTATAATATTTGTGACTGCTTTCTGTCAGCTGGCTGCAAAAATCCCATAGATTCAAATAATCAATGTGAGGTTAGAACAATGTCTGAGAAACTTTAATAAATCAAGATTCATAGTGAACTCTGGAAAGCAGTTTGTAATTTCAGCGCTGCAATTCATAATTTACAAGCACACTGTCTTTTTCCTCTCATCCCATCAGTGTCAATCCAAACCAGACTATAAATTCTAAGGTCACTATAGTACAAGTCTTAAATGTTTCCTAGATCCCATTGGTTATCTCTTCCTGGGAATTTCTTTATGAACCTCATGCAGCTTTAAATAGAAATTACAGTACAACAGGATATGCTGAAACAATGGTATGTTTCCTATTTTTAGAAGGCCATAAAAGCACTATCAGCCTAATGTTTCCAAATTCTGCCTAGCTGCTTTAAGAATAAGGCAACAAATATTGTCCAACAATATTGTATTTCTTTGATACTCTTCTCCTTCCTTCTTTCCAACTTAATTCCATGTTAAATGTTTAAGTTCATCATATAACTTATTTTAATTGCCATCTTTAATGTAGATTTTTATGTACATATACTCATGTTGGTCAAAGACTGTAATAAAAGTTTATCTTACTTTATCATAATTCCTGCTAAATTTTCTTTGGATGCCAAAGATTGTGAAAGCCAAAAGCAAGTATTAAATGACAAAAAAATGCTTTGCCTTTGGACTTTGTTCAACATTTAGGTACCTGTTTAGAAATATCTCTTCAACACAAATCATTTAGGTGTGCTTTTTATTACTATTGCTGAAATCAGGATGGTCTGTCTTTAAAATCATGAAGATCTCTGAAGTGCATACTGAAATAGTATACTTTGCTGAAGAGTTGTCTTTTTTGAACTGCACCTACATTCTTTGGCCAAATAGAAAATCTGTGTTTGCTGCACAGACTTGTCCACACTCTGATAATTTAAACTTAAGCCTAAATTGTTCTCAAAATATAATAGATATTATTTGACTCTGCAACATATTATGTATGTTCCAAGCTCTGATTCTCCACCAATATCAAAGTTATTAATATGTCTGGATTCAATTTAAATGACCTTATATTTTAAACATATTTGACTTGGGGGGAACCTTATATTTTAGAAATATTTGACTGGGGGGGGAGACAAAACAGAGCCAGATGTGTAGCTTAGTACATCACTTTACCTTGTGAACCTTTTATAAACCTTAATTGTGGTGACCAGCATACATCTGGCCATATAAACACATAAATCATATCATGATAGCAAAGTATATTATATAAGTATATAATCTTACAATGAAATATTTAGTAAGAATTAAAACAGAGGTTTTTTCCAAGTGAAAAAAATTACAGTACAAAGCTGTAACTGCGTAGTGGTAAGATATCATCCAATTAAGTCCAGAATGATTTGGTAAGCTAGATTTTTAGTACTCCATGTTTTAAAACTTGTTGAATTGAACAGTGTTGGGGTACAGGAAGTGGTATCCTTTTACAGATGAGATTCAAGAGTTATTCACTGAATCTATATATTGAATTTACTGATCTGAATTGGAAAGTCAGATCAAAATCATCAAATTCAATGTCTGTTCAAATATTTTCAATCAGCTTGAAAATCAACAGAAATTCATTCATTTCAATCCAGTTCCACTCATTTAATCATATCATATACCAATGTTATTCTGTTTGAACTGGACTACAATCAAACCATGTTTTCCTTTTCCAGAGTCAGAAGGAATTGAATGTGAACCAAACTAGGAGGGATAAGTGAGAGATAACGCTAAATGTCATTCTTTAAAATTCAAAAACAAACAAACAAATAAAACCAAGCATATGCTATCCTGACCACCAAAGTTCAAGCTTTATCAGTAGAGTTAGGGAAATCTTGTATGTTGTCCAAGCAACATTTCTCAGTATGAGAGCTTAAAGTGATTGTCTCTTATTAACCTTACTCAGTGAACATATGTAATTTATGTATTTAAAATAATATGGTGAGATATTTAATTACATGCATTGGTGTCTTCCTATTTCTCTGCAATTACCAGTTTAAAAGAGTAATAACAAGACTATGACCAAAGGAATAAGACTATGACAAAAGGAAAGGAAAGGAAATAAACATTTGACCATCTAAATCCTATTTAATATATATAAAACCAAAATATATTAGCCATCCATGAATATTTCATATGATTTGTTTATTTTAACCAATACATTATTATCATTTTATAGAACTGCACACTTTATTTTGTTCACTGCATGATTGCCTAACAAATTTCTAAAAACAGTTTTCTTTTATCTAAAACAAATTTCATAGAGGCTCAAAGGTCATTGTTTAGGAGGTCTTCCTGACCTAGCCGTTGTATAAAGCAGATGGCTCTGCTTTATGGCAATTAGTAAGTAGGAACTGTGGTGTCTGGTTATATCTTCTGATTCTCTGTTTATTTGAAGTTGTGTGAAACTGGAACCTCTTTGAAAGTCAGGCTGTACTGAAGCCATTTAGCTATTTCATCTCTAATTATAGGATATTGATAAAGCCATTTTAATGTAAAAGCAGGATCATTGCTGGAGCTGTCAGATATGTAAATGGTGCATAAAGGTCAAGCTTCAAGGCTATCCCTTCTCATGATAACCTTTACATATATGATAAAGATCTCATTTGGATGAGAAATTCAATTTCACATGGTGAAGCATAAGAAATCTGAGCTTTTACTTGTATTATTTGGAAATGCTGTTCTATATGAGGTTAGGAGGACTCCTGTTTATTCTTTGAAAAGATCTATCCAGGTATTAAAAAGCACTATCATGCAAGATAGAAGTGTTTACAATTTCCTGAATTCAGGACAGGGTAGTTTATTAAAGTTATTTTGATTTTTTCATATATCCATACATTTTCATAACTTAGACTTCAATAGACAGTTTGGCTATCCAACATTGTGATTTATTGTTAGTCACTCTAATCTTATTATTAATGACCTAAGTTCATTCAACTCTACTGTTTACCAAAACAAAAAACAAAAACAAATCCTGGAGATTATTTTCTTTTCATGGATAAAGTCATAAAAAGATTCCATCAATTTCTCTGTCCACAAATTAAGTAGTAGTTATAAAAGTCAATTTTCCCAATGAAATTTGCACTACTTGATTGTCAATATTTTCAGTGTAACTTCATGAAATAAAAAACAGTATATGTCTTTTCTATTGGAGCATTATAACTAGTTGTAAACTAAGAGAAATTATGGAGGTCCACAGTACTTTAAACATTAAATCTGTCCACTTAAAGAAATGGTCAGATGATCATTAAGTTATAATTATTTATTATTTAAGAAAGACTTTTCTTTTTCTTCTTCTTTCCACCAACATAAATATGTAATAATGGTAGTCTATGACTCATTATTGGTACTTTGAAATATATATCTATATATCATAAAATACTTCTCAAATTTTTACTTCATTTTTAAATAAATACCTTGTTAGGAACGCACAAATATTATTACACTTTATTTTAATCTCCGCTTCTCAGCAGATTGCTTACTAATTGAAATTCAAGCTGTGAATTTTCATCACTGTGAAAGTATAAAATATTTTGAAAAAGATTTTTATTATGACATTTTTCATATCTATTAAAATAAGATGTACTTTCTTAAAACAAAGAAGTGAATACTTGTACATGCATCTGCTTAATTAACATGTATTTGCTAAATGGCCTAATCCAGTGGTCCCCAACCTTTCTAACTCTGCGGATCAATGGCAGTGGCAGCAGTGGTAGCAGCAGGAGGGATAGTTCCGTGCAAGTGGCATGTTCATGAGCTCGAGGACACGCCCACTACTTGTGCAAATTTCCTATATAACTATTTGATGTGGTTTGAATTCTTGTATCTTAAAAGAAGAATAGTCATACAAATGAGCCATTAGACCCATCTTTTAGGTCAGCATGTCCTAGTAGCGTCTGCCTTTCACTTGTGAAATGATAGAAAAGCATAGCAATACTTTCCTCATTTGAACTCTCTGTGTCACACTTTTTTTTCCTTCTTCAGCCACCCAGCACTTGGATGTTCATCTGGTGACTATTCCAGTTAACTCAAAGAACAAAACATTTATAAGTCTGTTTTTATGATTCCGAATTTCCTCTCGGTAATGCCATACAGTACATGTTTGGTCTCTTTTTTTAAAGATAATTCTTTAAGGTAACCATGAAATTAACATATGTCTTTCAAAGGAGTACACAAACTGTGACGATAGATGCAAATCAACAGATTTTTTACTGAGCTGTTTTAATTTATAACTATCATTAGGGACATGAAAGAAAATGAAGGAAATCAAAATGGTCTTTAGAACTCTATGTAGCTCACTATGTTGTGCCCAGGGATAATATCTAGCTTGAGTTTTTTCACAGAGGAAAAAAGCAAAAAAAATTCCATTGATCTTACAAAACTATCATTATCTTTGAAGTCTATTCATCCTGATCATCTTAACCAGTTGTTAATTCCTAGCATTCAGTTTTTAATTCTGAATGATATGTTGTTTGTTTATTTGCCTTCCAGGAGTGATTTTCTTGATCATTTGTAACACAAAGTCATACCGACTTTCTAAATATACTAAGGGGACCATATATTCTAAAGGAGTGGCATTTATATGGCAACTTCCAAATTATATTTATTATTTTATATAGAACAGTCAAGCTACCTATAATGGGAAAAAAAAGATACAGGAGAACATTTTCAAAATTTTAGAAAACTACATATATCAAATCACATTTTGGCCAGCTAAAACTTTTTCTTCTACTTTTTCAACATTATCATTGTCATCCTTTGCTTATCTCCATGATATTTTTTATTCTAAACTACAAAAAAAAATCCTCTTGAGTGAATATCCAATGTTATTCAATGTACAGTACTTCATTTTTAATCAGATCAAATAAAACAAATTTTCAGATAAAATTGTTGAGCCAATCTGATGCATTAAATTTAATTATTGATTTAAAATATTTACATAGTTGCCCAAATTAGAATGAACTAACTCATAACCAAATCAATTCAGTAGCTTCCAAATAAATTTTATAATTTGATATGTATGCATTTGCCAATCTAGTCTTTTCACAATTGATTCAAACTCAAAGTTCATATTTGAAACTTTGATGATTTACAGAGGATGGTTTTTGGCTTCAGATTGTTTTGCAAATTTGTAACTTTGAGGTCCAACTGTTTAAAAAAAAACCTGATGTTTGATTTTGTATCAAATCATTCATAGAATGATATGAAATTTATCAACTATGTATGAAACAGTATCAACTTACTAATTGGAGGGAAGTATCACTTTGTAGAAGTAAAGAATAAAGTAAAACCAATATCAGCTCAGTCTAATCCATCCTTGTACAGTATTCCACTATACTAGTAAAAAGCCTGTGGACAGCTCACAAATGCTGATTGATGACGCACTTTCTAAGTAACTAGAAAGTAGTAATAAAGACAAGCTTAGCAGACAATTTATGTGCTACTAGCAATTCACCAACATATTACAGAGCAGTAGAAGAAAAGAAGTGATTATGATCTTTTGTAAGGGAATAAAAGCATTGTGAAAATGGACAAAGCATGTTTCTTAACTCATTCTGTCAAGAACCTGACGGGATGAAGTGGTGTACACTTCTACCACCATCCCAACAGATAAACATATGAATTGTTTAAATTTAAATTTTAAACTCTATATTTGTTCATACGTACAAGGAGAATCTATAAAGAATGCAAATAGCAAAATATAACTAGATGGATTAATATGCTTTGAAAATAATTGATCTATTTTGGACTTATAATATTACAGTGACAGTATTTACACTGAATTTCGTTCTACAAACTAAACAACTGTTGAAGTTTTGAAGCTTTGTGAAGATGAGCTAGCTGCAAAAACACCTTCAGTAATTTCTGAGTGGCAATAATTTCAGATAAACTAAGTGAAGTTTCATTGATAACTGTGCAATTCCAATGTAAATTTAAATTTCCGTGGGATTTAAATCCTGCGTATTTTCACATAGCCCAGTTAACAGCTATTACATGTAGGAAAAATTTTAATTTCAACATATCTGTACTAGAGCCAGGACAGAGGATTTTATTGAGGAATTTTAATCTTATCTCCTTTAGTTCCGATATAGAGATCACTTCTCACCTTTCTTGGAGTGCTGGGAAACATCTGTCTTGAATAGAATTCAACTCTATTCCATCCCACCCCCATGAATTCCATCCCAGGTCTCCCAGTCCCTCAGACAGAGATTGTGATCTCTTCTTGTTGGAATGAACCTGTGAAAATCAGTTTTATCCCATTTTCTTTTCTTGCTAACATTAAGCCAGGTATGTTGTTTTCTACCTGACTGATGAAATCATGTGTATGTGTTTGAGATAGATAGATAGATAGATAGATAGATAGATAGATAGATAGATAGATAGATAGATAGAGAGAGAGAGAGAGAGAGAGAGAGAGAGAGAGAGAGAGAGAGAGAGAGAGAGAGAGAGAGAGAGAATGCATGTGCACAAACAGGCATAAATATACAATATGTGGAGTCCTTGGTGCTCTCTGAGCTTGATCGTTTGCTTGCAGACATTTCATTACCTATCTAGGTAACATAATTAGTGTATTCACACATATAGGATCTTTAGGGAAAGTGTTTTATCTGTTGTTGGTCATACCAGGTTTGACTGAAATTGGGAAAGAGGTCTAAAGCTTGAGGGATTCATTAAAGAACTTGTTTCCTCCCACTCATCCACCTAATTTAAAAGCAGATCCTCCCAATTTATATCCAATTTACCCTAAAGTACAATATAATACTTCCATTTAGCAATGTATCCAGACCCCTGGTGAGCATAATAAGCCTGTAATGTCTAATCACTCTGAAAGGGCATTTTTTTCTGGGGGGAAAAATTAAAACTTTAATTTAAAGGAAAAATGATAGTTTGATAAATTGTTCTAGCCATTTTTTTTACAGTAATACATGATTTACATTTAAGGCGTTATTATCTATTGAGCTATATAGATAAAATGTTTAATACAAAGTTTCATAAGTATTATCCAAACTTTACTTTCCCCCTCTTTTTTTTTACTTTTGAGAAGAGAGAGAGAGAGAGATTATTGCATTTATTCATACATGAAGAAAAAGGCTAACAATCTAGTCTCTATTTCTGTAGTGACCTGGACATTAAATAAAAAAGTCATAAAGAAAACTGCAAAAGCAGTCATGCTGATAAAAAAAAGATCTGGGAAGTTTTATCCTCCCATGCTCTCAAGTATTGTGTTGTATTTCATGCCTGTAACCTTTGGAGTTCTGTATGGCTGAAAGAAGCACTATATCCTTTTATGGTTTAAGCAAGGGAAATCATATAGAAACAAGTTAATGTTTCATTTTAAAGAAAACAAGATAAAGGAACTGGGAATCCTTAAAGAATAAAAATAACAGCTTTGAAACCTTGTGCCATTTAAATATAAAAAATAAAAATACAGTGAACTGGTTCCTGGAATTTGCAACAGTTTTTCTGGAGCAAAAAAAAAAAAGGTGGGGTACTATTCCATCCACCAATCCATTCATAGATATCATTAATTCCAGACTTCCAGAACTCCAGAGTGGAGAAGACGCTCAATATTCTGGTAGATACTTCAAGGGCTTGAAGTATGAATTAGCTTAAGTTTCCTAAAAGAAAGGGAGTAAAAGCCTAGCTCTTTAGCCACTTCAGCACACAACTCATTATTTGTATAGCTTTGCAGTATTCTCTGCACTTTCAGGAAAAGCTTAGTGTTGATATTGGATTTATAAACTGCTAGTATGTAATTTCCTGCTCATTAGTTTTAGACACAGGAATAATCCACTAGTCCCATCACCAGAGTGGGTCAGTAACCATTTGGGGGGGGGGGAGAGACAGGATTGTATAGTGTCATTCCTCTCATTGCTTTTTTTTATCATAGAACGTCCAGAACAGAGTTCTGGCACCTTTTTGGGATGTAGGGTAGGCAAGGTGGGTTGTATGACATGTGTGAGTTCCAGCACCTTTTTTTTCTTCAAAAAAAGCACTGAGCATCGGTAATATTTTCCAAAACTGAGTCAAGATCATTGGTAGGTAACAATGTAGGACGGAGGAAGGGCAAGTCTTTATTACTAGATAGCCTCTAATTTTTCATAGAATCTGACTGCTTCTGACAAAATTGTCAAAATACACTTAAAGGTCCTGAATTATATAGAAAATTGAATGAATTTTGGCTTAATTTTGTTTAATAGGCAAAATCAGCTTTCTTTTACAATTTCAGTTCCACAGCCACTGGAATACCCCATAGCAGGACTAGTATTACAGCTCCATTATAAAGATATCAAATATGCATCTTAAATGCTTTTTATGTCCATAAAGTTACAGGGGAAAAAACCCAACATATATGCACTGTATTTTTAAAAAGGTATTTTCTCTCTTAGATAAGAGGTTGCATGCTAAATGCATTAATGGATGCCTTAAACGCATTTATAAGCCAAGTCTCCTTCAAATAAGGGTGCATGTGATTTCCATGTAAGAGGACTACTTTGCAATCTTCACACCACAGCTTATGCTGATAGGCAAGCCATTCAGACTTTGAGAATACCCTGGAGGAATTTAGCTAAGCTGAGTGCATCTTCTTGCCTTACAGATGAAAGCCACTTTCCATTTCACATGATCTCTCTATGGCTTTCTTGCACAGCTGTCAGCCATTTCAGCATCTCTGTCAGAAAGGCAAAGTCACATTGGTGCTGTAGGCAAGAGGAAGTGTCAAACTTTTCAAAATGGCTAAAAAAGAATCCACAAAGTGTATTATAGACAATAAATACATTTCAACCCCCAAGCTATGCAAAAGTCAGTGGCTGTTCGTTCCTTAAGCACTGTTCATAGATGTCATAATTTTGTATGAATGCAGTTCAGCAGGATGAGCGGCTTCATTACAGTTTCTGAAGTTCCATGATTGGGAGAATTCTGTATTTAAAGAAAACTAGGCTTTTAGTAGACAGACAGATCAGCTCCAGGACAGCCTAAGGGTACAATCCACTTTCCACTGAAATGTTCTTTTCTGCAAAGGAAAGAGTTGCATATTCACTCACGTTAACCTATTTCTTGCAGGCTTCTCTCTGTGGAATATATATTGTAATGTTTTTATCTCTTATTTTATTGCACTTAATGAGTTGTCCAATAACAACAGTTATCCAAGCAACATACAAAACGTAACAGACTGAAATTTCCAATATACCCAAAATCAATAAGGCAGCATATTAAAACTTTGTAAAAACAAAACACCCATTCCAAAGAACATATATAAAGAATAAACATTTCACTAATTATCATTTATATGGAAGGTCAAATGGAAAAAAATTCATAGGATAAAACAACCATTCTAAAATCATGAAGAATCTGATTCCAAAATATTTTTAAATGACTTGAGAAAATAAAGAGATCATTTCCTACTGTCAAATATATATTAAGTTAGGACCAGGCATGCTGTATTAATCATCCCTATTGAAAATGCTACTTTTCTTAAGAACAGATTGGAGAGTTTCTGCTGAAGAACTCAGGTTCAACAGATCCAAACAGACAAGGCTATTAATTGTTCATACACCGCAGAACTAGTTTTGAAAGCTTTCAATGGTACCAGCTACAACTTTTTTCACAATCTCTCTCCTTCCTCCCAAGCCCCATCGCTTTTTTACCAGTATACAGGACAGTATATGTAAACCTCTTACACCAGAGATAGGCAATTATTTTGGTTACCTAGCCAGTCATAAAATTTGACAACAATTTGATGACAAATCTAGAACCATAGAAGTAATGCCATTATTATACATTTGTATAGAATTAGGATTTTCTATGGTTCTCAACCTCACCCCACTTCTGCCTGGCTTCGGGACTGAGAACTTTCTTTCATTATCTGTTAAGCCTCATTTAGGCGAAGGCTGATGGTTTTCTGTGTTTCTTGCTTCAAAGCAGTAGGAAACAATGCCATAGATTTTCAGCAATTATGTTTGATGGAAAACGTAAGAAGTAGCTATTAAAAGCAGAAGACTGAGGGTCATGGTCATGCCTAAGTGTTCAGGGGATTCATCCCTGCCTCATCTCAAAAACAACTGATAGATTTATCCAAGGAATAATGATTGTCCCAAAGCATTGTGGCTGAGAAGAAATATGTATCCAGTTCTCATCATTATATTATGCAAATAAATTCTCTTTTTCCTTTTCTATCATTTTTTCATTGTCTTTTATTTCATTTTGTAATTTTGTTATACGCATCTGAATCTTATGTTATAATAAGAAGGATTGAGTAATTTTCTACTTTACATTTATGCATGAGTTTCATAAATGATACTGGCTATAAGCTTTGTTTCACATTTGACAAAGGAGTTTCCTCCAGCTCACCTTCATTAGATAACAGATAGATAGATAGATAGATAGATAGATAGATAGATAGATAGATAGATAGATAGATAGATAGATAGATAGATAGATAGATAGATACAATCGTCTTTGATCATAGATACATACAAATGTCATACAAATCCCTTCTGTTAATAAGGGATAATATATTTTATTTTTATTCTTTTCATTCTTCAAATTCATCAGCATTATAGATGAAGAGAAAAATGTTAATTTTATTTATTTATTTATTTATTTATTTATTATTTTGATTTATATCCCGCCCTTCTCCCGACGGGACTCAGGGCGGCTCACAACCTATTTAAAAACAAAAACATACCCACAATCCCCACCGAATAAAACCAATTAAAAGCCAAATATTTAACGTTGTGATTTCCTGTTTAAAATTTCCTTAAAATAAACCCGATTTAAAA